>NW_009710129.1:156177-201284 GCF_000703405.1 Apaloderma vittatum | reverse complement strand
TAGGGAAATGTGTAGAAGTGTGTATACTGCAAACTGATAGAATGTATGAATTTATGAATTTTGAATGGCTGGACTAAAATGTATGTAAATTATTATGTGTGTAATGTACATAAATTATTAGTATTTTGAATTAATGCAAACTGTTGCAGTTCTATTGACTTCCTCTGGCCTGTGCTGTGTAGTGAACGTGGTCACAGTCAAGTGTAATGGAGTTTGATGTTTTGGTTCTGTTCCTGTAGTCTTTCTCTTTCTTCTTCTTCTTCTTAAAAATTAGAAGTTTCTTTCTTACTCATATTCATTATTTGCAACTTTATTCCAAAGATGTGGTATGTACTGCAGTGACAGACAAGAAAAACACAATTTTAAAATAATTTATTATAATTCTAGATTCTGTTGGGAATTCCAAGAATATTTCCAGCTAGTGCCAGGTGCCTTTAGAGATAAAACACTTTTTTTTTAGAGAGATTGTGGTCATGAAAATGATACAAATGTTATAAAAAAAGTTGATGTTTTGCATGGACTGTTTTAATCTCATGAGTGTTATTGTTTTCTGCCTGCAGTTTTATAAGACCAATGATTTGTAAACTAAGTTCAGGACACATACAAACCTTTTGTGGGGTCTGAGTACATAGCTGAGGAGCTTCTCTGAGTTAACAGTAATCATAACTGAAATCACAACTGCAAATTGCAAGCTTATTTTTGTCAATTATTTCTAAACAAATCAATAATGAAAGGACAATAGAGGGACCTAGTCCTTGTTTGAATAAGTTTTTGGTTTTTTTTTTCTGAGATTCATTATTATTCCTCGATTCTACTCTTCAGGTGGCAGAAATGCAGATGGGCTGAAATGTTGAGAACCTCAAAGACATTGAGACCGTTGATGGCTATGGGCTCAGAACTTAAAGTCTGCTTTCTGGTTAGAAAACATAATTTGGTAGCTAAAATTTTCTTATGTGCTAAAATTTAATGGTATGCAAAAACAATCTCACATGCAGGTGAATGCATCCTGATTCTCCTGAAGGTTTCTACAGTTGGGTGAATGTAAGTTCCAAATTTTTTGTGTGAAAGTGTGCAGAAGTAAGCAAGATGGGGAATAGAAAGAAAAGGGTAAAACATCTAGTGCTTTAGTAAAGCAAAGCTTGGCACTTAGTAGCACTCTAACCTGGAGAGCAAAACTCAGTGAGGGTGATGTTAATGATAGTTGATGACAGGCTCATATTTCCAGTAGTGTTGAGGAAGACTGTTCACATAGAATTGCTGCATGCTACTGTTCCCCTTCTGGTTCCAGAGGGAGTCTAGAGGCAGGCCCACCCTGCTGATGCCAATTCTGACTGCATCAAGGAGTTGACATAGTGGAAAATCACATAAGAAGAATATATTTTTGCTATTCTTTCTTTCTCTCTTCTCCTCTCTTCTCTCCTTCACTTTGTCTTCCTCTAAACTTTCCTTTTCAAGAAAATAAAGTACATGATTCTTCCTTCAGAGAAGGTTGGGGAAAAAGTTCTTGCAACTTGTACCTTAAAAAAAAACTTCCTTTCCGGAGAAAGCTTGAAGATATGCATAAAACTGTACTGCTTTTATGACACAGAGGCAGGAAAAAGAAGGCAAAGAATAAGTCCAGTATGTTTTAGCAGATGTATCCCATGTGTTTACATTTTTCTTTATGTAAAGTGAAAGCCAGAATTGGAAGCTTACACACTGTCACTGACTCCTGTTGTATTGTAGCTGCCTATCAGTTACTGACCATATGGAAAATGTAGACATCAAGGTAAATTTAGACATGTTACTCTCATCTGCTTATTCATGCTGCCTTCGTAAGATCCCTGCTTCATGGTGTTGAGGGAGATCTCAAACATTTACCTTGACTTTCTTGAAATAATTGTCTTTGAATTTATTTGGCAGAGAATTCATACAAATCTAAAAGAGAATAGAGTGGATAAAAGTGGTCTATCATCATTATAAACATAGTAATTTTTATAGATTTCAGATACAGTAATAGCTCAGGCAGTGGTTTATTATGGCTTCCTAACCCACATTAGTAAGTATTTTGAAACTTGTCATGTTCTTAACTTAATTAAGCATGTTTGAAAAACCCTACAGGAAATCTTAGCATTCTATTGATTTAAAGTCTTTAGAATTATAACGTAATTTTTGACCCAATCTTATCCCATACATACATATACATTTCTAACATTTAGTTTAAATGACAGAAAGAAATATAAATTTCTATTCTCCCCTGAAAATAGTATCACCAGTCTTCTAAAGAAGTCTTGATACTGGTCAATTCCAAAGAATGAGTATATTTTTACACTTATCTATTACCACTTCTGGAAATTGAAGGAACTATTTTGAAATTCAGTGAAAATACATGCGAAAGCGTGTTTTTAATTGCTTTACTTATATCTACATTTTCATGTATACTGGGATGCTTTTGGAATGACTTTGAGGGACAGGAAGGCAAGACTGATATACAGTTTACATAGTAAAAACCAAAAAAGTTTGGATTAAGATGAACCAAAAGTGTTGGAATATGCACTAGGTTAGAGCAACTGCCTGTTTGATTAGATTGTTGTTAATACATTAGTTTTGCGTATCTAGTGAGGATTAGTGCGTAGCTGTGAGGATTAGTTTATGTGGCTTTTAAAATATTTTTTATAATTCCTTTGTGATGCAAAATATGGAGGTACTGAAATGATTCAAAAATAATTCAAAATTATTACACTTTTCTGTTTTATTAACATAAGAATTCTAGTTATCTACTACTCTATTGCAGAAATGGTCAGAAAACATCCGAGTATTCCTTTGAAGCCATTTGATTGTGAGCTCTGAACGATCAGTCCTCAACAGTTTTACTCACCCAGTGCATCTACATTATGTTCTTGAAAAAAAGAGTTTGTCAGTGATGAAACTCAGAGCAAAATTCTCTGTATGTCTGTCTGTTCCCTGTCTCCCCCATATATATATATATATATATGTGTGTGTGTGTGTTTACATATAGTGCAAAATGGGGCAGATATAATGTAGGACCTACATGAAACCCATTTTCTTTTAGAATAGCAGCAAGAGCCAGTGTGGGATTACAGGACATTCCAAATGACAGCATGGCCTTAAGTTAAGGCAGCTAAGTTGGGCACCTGTTTATTATTTTATTAGAATTGAAACTTTTGAAAATAAATTGCTTTGGAAGTATGGTAGATCTCTGACATGAGGATAAATTTTCAGCATTAACCTTATATACTGCGCCTGCATGCTCTATATGCCAGAGACATAAAGTATTACCAAGTCTTTTCAGAAATACATTAACTATTTACTGTGGTACCACTGAGGTTGAGGATTCAATTCTACAATATTCATACATTTGTACATTAAAGCAACTGAGATTGTGTATTCCTTCCTAAGATCTGGAATTTTTGATGTCCTGTTTTCCACATCTGATGACTGAGGGAGGGAACTAAAGCATTTCAGTGACCATAAGACAGATTTTTGGCAGGGCAAAGGTTAAATTTCATGGTTTCCTGTCTTCTAGTATCTGTTCCACTAAAATTATGATTTATTTGGAAAGATGTTTTCTGTCTTTCTAGCAATGCACCAACTGAAGTGTGTGCTATTACATATGGGGCACATATAAATTTCCAGGTAAGCCAGAATCTTGTGACTGGCTAGGGGGTGAAACTTCTCTACGTCGTTCTGCTTTAAAATAGAATTATTGTGCTACATAATTTGTTGTTTTTCCTATTTCTTACAGAGAAAAAGAAAATTGCGTGACAAAGGTTAATATAACAATCTTCTCTTATTACAATGATTTATGTATGCTGAGCATTAACAGCAGCATGTCATCCAGCTCTCCTTTAATTTGCAGACATCTGGATTTTTCTTTGTTGGGATCATAGTGGTAGATGACAAAGCTATGCTCTTCAGAAATAGGAGAGAACACTGTCATTCATAGCTTGTTATACCACAAACACTCAACTCTTAACAGTTCTCTCTGGCAAGTCAGGGGACTTCAAAAATTGAGCTCTGTTTTTATCCAAATGATCCTCACTAATGAAATACATGGGGAAGAATATTATATTAATCTTAAAATTATTCCGATCCTATAATATGTCAAATGACTCTAGATGTCAATGCTGCAGTTTGCCATGATTATGGTTTAAAGCAGTCAGTTTTGTTTCTTTCTGTAATGTAAGATCTAATTTATGTTTTAGAAATGTTTGAAAAGTGTAGGGCAGGGTAGTTTGATTAAAGTAAAATGCATTTTGACATGTTTGAATCAGTTGTAATGAGAATTTTTCATTTTATTGGTGTTTTAACCCAGAATGATCTTGGTGCGGTGCAAAGGTATGGCTTGTAAAAACCATATTTCATTATACTGGGTATCACTGCTCCCTGTGTAGATCAGCCACCTCTGACATGAAATGCAGATTTAAAACATTACACCTCAGTGGAAAATGATCATTTAGCAAAAGGGATATTCTCATCTGAAAAAATGAGAATTTTGGCATGCATTAAATAAATATATGAGCTGGAAGTTAACTACAGTCTGAATGCTTACAGTAGCCGCAAAATGTACTTTAGCAGTTTTAGCACCTTCAATTATCAGTTATCATTTCCGTAACATCCTCAGGGTTTGTTTGCATCTCCTCTACCTCATTTATGACGTTTGATAAGATAATAGTTTGTAAGTTGAAAAGGATCCTACTCTTGAAGGACCTTACTGTCCCTATCAGTAATTATAGTATCAGGCAAAGCATGGAGGGAAGAAATGTTCTATATATATACCAGAATTTTTTAAAGATGGAAGAGACACTCTCAGAAAACTGATTCTCGCAGTTGTTCTTGTATGGTGCAGTCTTATTTTGCAGTTTGTGTGTTTGTTTGTTTGCCTTTGTGTGTTGTGTTTTGTTTTTAACTTTAAACGATCTGTGACTATGTGTTAATTTTTTCTGCTTCACAAACTGTAATGAAGATTTGATGCAGAAGAATGTTCAACAACTCCAAAAGCTTCATTTTGAACTGTGACTTAATCCCATTATATTTTGTTTGTGTGAATACAGTTAGCCATTGGAATGTTTTACCCAGTGCTTAGCATCTGTGTAGTTTTGAATTCATGGTTCAATTGCCGTAAAATACAGTGGTAATAACTATACCAAAATCTTTTCAGCAAAGCTCTTTCCAGTGTCATCTCAAAGACTTCTAATAGGAGGGGAAAAAACAGTTTCTAAATTCACAAGATAGAATTTAGGACCCTCTTTGACTTGGAAAATGGATGTTTACTGTCAGATTCTGCACACTTTTTGTGCCTTGTTGTCTCTTTACCTTCTGATTAGTCATAGAAAGCTACTGCTTCTGCGATCTGCATTTGCTTTTTGTTTGGAATGTTTTCTTCAGATAAGTGTAGTTGCAGTTGTACAGGTAGTGGGGTTTTCTGACCTCTTCCACTCAAGATCATTGCTGGAGGTAACAGATATAGATCTAATGCGTAGGTGTGTTTTGACACACCTGAAGATTTGCTGTAGGCTCCTGATATGTAACAAAGAGACTTCAACTCAGTCTTCTTACTTACTGAACAGTGTATGTTGGAGTAATTTTTTTTTGGTGGAATCAGTTAATTGGATTAATAGGATTGCAGGAAGTTTATCTGCTCAGATTAGAATATAGCTTGGAAACTCTTAAAGTGAAGACATTCACTTAATAATAATGAAAATCTTGAGAAGCAGACAGAAGAGATTTTTTCTTATAATTGTTTTCCTGTGATCTGTAGGCTTGTGAGAGAAGAATCTAAACTATTCATATAATAAAGGTAGTTATCAGAAATGTATTTTACAGTGTAACTGAAACGGTAAATTGGGGTGTAAGAAAAGAGCACAGACTGTTCTTCTGTTTGAAATAAAATCATCGTTCCAGGACATGTGTTTCATATGTAGCTAATCTGTGCAGTTGGCTACTGCTTGTTATTTAACACTCAGCGTGTGCTTTGTAGGCATACGGCTATATTAATCAAATCAATATTATTCTGCTTCCCTGTAAAACTTATTCTTCTAATCTATAGGCTATTTAAAAAATAAAAATTAAAAAAGGCAAATTCACCTGGCTTTGCAAATAAAGGCCATTGCTGTTGTGTGCAGAAAATTTCAAAAACTTTCTTATTAGAAATTCTGCCGACTGACAATAGCCTTATTTCAGGGAAAAAAAAAAAAGAAAGAGAAATTTAAGCTATTCCTGTTTGGAGAATGTGAAATAAAAAAAACCAAATTTTTTTATTAAATAACGCCTGACTTATCCTCTCATTCTCACTATCACCCTTATTCACTCTTATCATAGTAAAATAAATCCCTTTCCAGCATAACATCATGTTACAGCATTAGTGGGATTCCTTTAGTAATTAATAGAATTTAGGCTCCAGCGTAGTCAGTTTTGATTAAGCAAACATTAAATTAATTCAATCTGCAAACGCTTAACTCTGTTAGAACTATTGAGGGGAGAAAGCATTTGGATGGACGGCAGAACGTATCTTCATCGGATTGCTAGCCACCTCAGAGTAGTTAACAGTCAGATCAATACAGCTCCTAGAGCTATAATAAAATGGCTTCGACAAGCTCATCTGTGGCTGAGAGCACAGTATACACATTGATTTCCTGGCCTGATATAACCCATTTACCTATTCAGCTAGTCCGTTAAGGGAGGTGTAAGGCTACAAAGGCCCAAGGGAGCAATGATGCCTGTAAGTAGGTTAGCAAATACTTGGAAATGTCTTAATTTGTTTTACAGTTACTACTTCAGGGAGATACATTTTTCGGGTTTTTTTCCCCCTTTTTTTTTTTTAAGGTAAAGAGTTTACATGTAGTTTCTTATTCCTTTGTAATGGTTTTTAAGTTGGGAAATATATAGTGCTCTGTTGTCATAATGGTCCTCACTGTTCCACTGACTGGGGGATTTTAACATTTGTGATCCCCAAAACACTGACTTATAGCCCTGGCAGCTTTGAAATAAAGGATATGCCAAGCCAAAACTTAACCACTCTCTGTCATCCTCTACTTTTTCATTCACTTGGGTTGCTTTCTTGAATCTGATAAATTCCCTTTCTATTGCTTTTTTCTTTATTTCCAGGAATACATGAATCAATGCTATGTTTTTCCAAGCCAAGTTTTTGTACTACTTTTTCTTTATTTATTTATTACAGCTTTCCAAGTTCTATGTTGCAGAACTGGGAACTGGAAAAGTGATTCTAGTTCAACTGTACTATCAGATTCTGCTGAATTCTATTCTGGTTCTGCAAGTGAACCTTTGGGTAGAGAAGAACAGAAGAGGAGGAGAACCAACCGGTCCACTCGATACTGGTTGCTGGTAAATACTGAATTTGAGTGTTCTAGCGCAAGGTGGTTTCTTGTGGGAAAAAGACTGTTAAGTGGCTTAGAGATCTGTTAATTCTTACCCAAACTCAGCTTTCATATCAGGTATTAAGTGACCACTATAATTTCTAGCAGCTTTTCTCAAATCTTCTGAAGGGTTGTACCATGTAGAAAGAGGAAATTAGTAGCAAACACTGCTATTTGTGATACCGTATCCCAAAATGCATGTCTAGGTATGTGAAAAAGCTGTTTTTAAACTGAGTGCAGATGTTTATTCATTTCACTGCTCTCAAACTCAATTTTTGTTTCTGTTCCTTTAGTGGCTTGTTTTATTCCCTCTGTGATTCTGTACTGAGCGGGTGGATACTCAAACCATTCATGAGGAAAGATATATTGAAAAAGACAGAATGGTAAAGTGGCTGATAGGCAGTGATTAGATTCAGATAAACTGTAATCTTAAGTCATCTTATAAGCATGCTAATTACACAATGACATTACCTACACAGAGTGCCATTGCTTTGTTAACATGTTATGCAAGGTCCTTTATTAACACTGCAAGAAAGGAATTCCTCTCATTAGATGGTTATGCAAAACTATAATTATACTTGCCTGTGAAAAATGGTGAAGTTATGAAAGGCTTGCTTCTTGAGAGCTTTACAGTTTATTTCCCCTCTCCCACCCTTGCAGATTATAATCACTCTTTCTGTGGAGTGAGGGTGACACAATTTAAAGTAAGAAATTTATTTCCATCTAAGGCTTAGAATTCAGTATTCTCTCTTTCTGCTCTCTGTTATTATAGCATTAAAAAGCATTCTGTGATAACTGTGTATCTCATTTTGAAGAGAAATTTGGGTGCTCTCACTGAGGAGAAAATTAGCAGTAAATGGCTCAAATTTAAAATTGCTTTTTAATATAAACATAAAATATTTTAGATGTAATCATTAGTAATTGTTTTAACTAATGCATTTTTATCAAAACTCACTTTTTTTTCTTGATGCAAGTTTCCACATTTCTAATTGTGATATAACTACTCCCATGTACAAGCAGGAGAACTTAGTGCTCTGTACGTGCATTTCAGATGGAAGTGGTCTCACTCAGGGTAGGAAACATTTTTGTTTCTACTCCAATATTTGTTGTCCACATAAAATTCATAACTTTCAAGATTTGGTTGCATCATTTCAGTTGAACAATGGTTGAGTTTTACACTAATGATGTAAACCAAAAGCACTACTACTTCCACTTTCATTGTGAAACCAAATGATGGAAATTTGGGTTCAAACGCAGTGCTCTTAGAAATTTGCAATATGCTTGTAAGGACAATGAGCTGCATAATGAAGTTATTTTGAGGAAGACAATGGAGTCCTTTGTCTGGTATGTTAATTGAGACAGTTTTGTGCATATCTTTTATGGCATTGGTTTCAGGTTGGCAGGTGACAATGTACTGTCACTCATGAAGGCTGGACACACGTGCAAGGACTACAGACAATGTACATAAAATTTCAGGGTACAAAACGGGCTTGATGGACAGTGAGCTGCTGTGCTCCATTGTGATTATCCTAAAATCTAGAGGAAACAAAATGAAATATAGCGGAAGAATATATAGTATATGACATGTTACAGAGAAGGCACATTTCAATGAAGTGTGAAATGACGGGAAGAAAAGTCAAATGAGAACAGGCAACTGATGAAGAGTTAGTTGTACTGAGGAAATGCATCTGAGTTGGAGGCTAGAAGCAGACTAGAAAATATTATGCCACTCAACACAAGTTGGAAATGAACATTTCGGGGAAAACTTAATTTATGAGAGAGAATGTTAATACTATGAAGTTTGAAAATGTAAATTGAGAAACTTGCTTTGAGAAATATTTGGTCTTCATTAACAAAGAATAGAAGTGAATTAATACTGAGCACTTCAATAGTAAATCAGAACTGTGGAATAATTTCTAGGATAGTCTCCTGGCAGCCCGGCTAGTAAGCCCTGAAATAACAGGCAGAAGGTGTTACCTTGGTAAACCACATTGTTTAATACTAGAGCTCATGAAACCTTTAACTCAAGTTCCCCTTTTCTTTCACAATAAACATTTAATTTACTGGCTTAAACCATCAGGGTGGATCAAGTTTTTCACAACCTACGATCAACATTCTTAATTGTTGGTGGCAACGTACAATGTTTATTTCAAGAAAGCTCAAAGGCTGTCTGAGTATGTCATATAACACTGATATTGTTGTGGCCTCAAGCAAGTATAGAAGTTGTACATCAAAACACTACATTGCTAAAGGCAACCAGGACAGTGCTACAAAGACTAATAGTCTGGGAAAAAACCCCAAACTTACTAAGAATATCCCTAGTGGCTTTCAGGAATGCACATTACTTTGCAAAGGATGATTGTAACTCAGTTACAGGACAGGATTGGAAGAGAAGTTAACACTAACAAGTGGGGAAAATTTGAGTGAGGAAGTTTTCTTAGAAATTGGGCAAAGACAAAAAGGACATTTAGACCCAGGAACACTGACCAGAAGCCTTGTCTTTCAGTACATGACTCTAAACACAAGTCAGTTGTGACTGTGAAGATATTGGGAATAGTAGCTTATTAAAACTAATGTGTTAGATGAATAGAACAGTGTATGATGAAGTTAAAGGTTTGGACACATGAATTTCTCAAATAGTCTGTGTATGTGGTTTTATCCTGGCACATCAGGTTAAGACATCAATGAAAATTAAGAAAATGGTAGAAATCCTTTCCTTTTGTAAACTGTATTGTAACGTAATATTTTCATGAAAAATTCAGTTGTTAGACAGCTTGGGAGTTTTAGAACAGGACATCAGTGCAATTTAAGGTAACAAATAGTTAACTAACTTTCTGCTTTCCCATGGAATCACTACATAGTAGATCTCAGGAGCTTAAGAATTTTAGAAAATTCGGGGAAGAACAATAGGTCTTTGGATCATTCTGAGAGGCAGAGGATATGCTAAATTTTGCTGTTTTGCAGAATGAATTGAGTCATATGGGTTTGCATGTGACCTGCTCAAGCATGGCCAAGTTTTATATATGTCGATGCTATGCTTTCTATGTGGGCTGGCTTTTTCCTGCAAGTTACTGTGGCTTTCTTTTGCTTGAAATGCTTTGCAAATCTTTACAAACCTTTTTGGTTAATCTCTTCTTTGGAGGGTTTTGGTTGTTTTTCTTTTGTGATTTTCATGTAGTTTAGAGTGTCTTTGTGAACACTTAGCATAGGTATTTTTTGGCAGTCCGTGACTCAGCTTGCAAATTTAAGTGACGTAGCTTTTGCTTGAATAGTACCCATCATATAAGCCAAGACATTCTTTTAATAAGCGAGACTAATAAATAAAGCAAAAGAATTGGAGTCAGAGGGTCCAGAGCCCTGCCATCAGTCTGACTCAAGCAATTACCTAAGTAATGCAGGAATAAACAAAAAGAAATCAAATGGATTTTTCACTTCAGAATTAAAAAAATAAAAATGTTTTGTTTCTTTTATCCTTGACTTCTAAGGCCACAGCCACACACAGAGCTAGAGCAGCAATTGCACATCACACTTCATATAGAAAGGCGTGCATACTGCCTGGGAAATAAAACATCTTACTTTAAAATAAATAAGGAAAAAAACACTCCGAAAATTAATAACAAGGAAAGTAGAATTTCTTTCTTTCCTTTCCTCCTCCTGAGCCCTACAATGTATAAAAGAAAAGCAATTATTATGCGGCAAAAACCTATATAATAAATAATTTCAAAGGCAATGAAAGTAGAATTCAAAAAACTGAGGCATAGAAGAGAGAACTTCTGCATGCATGGCTGTGATATATGGGCAGAGATGGTATGTTAATTTCTGTGTTGAAAAATTGCACATGTAAAGATTCATTCATCATATACCAGTTTTAAGTGAAATATTCTGGGGTTAATTGTAACCTTATGCTATGTTTGAACAAGATTTGGTAGGTAGCTCTAGATCATGAATTTTGACTCTCAGGCTCACAGTTCTGCAACTTGTTTCTTTTTACTATGGGGTAAAGGTTTTGTATTTTTGTATGAAATACAACCTTAGTTTTATGTCTGTTGGTCTTTCCAGAAAAGAGGAGATAAAGATATGACCCTTCTACTCTGTGTGTTCTCCACAGATGCTTTGGAGAATGCATGGTTAGTCGTAGTCCCTGATGTCTTCCTGTGGCCAGAAGTCTCTGCATAGAAAATGGCTATGCAGCAGGCAGGGAAACCTTATTCTCAGGCATAACAATTAGCTTCTAAAGCATACACGTTATTATTAAAAAAACCCCCAAAACAAAAACCAATTAAAGTTAGGATTTTTATTTTATTTTAATTGCTTAAATTAAAAAAAAATGCTGTATGCTCTTTAAAAGAATAGTTTGCAGAAGAGAGGCTTTTAAAATGTTTTTCCCAGGTCACAGTTATGTGTATGGTAATACAGTACAGCATAAGAGAGGCACGGTTTTATGACCGACAGTCCCTAGTGTGACATACAAACATATTTCTTATACCACATATTTTTCTGTGTTGGAGTGTTTTGTTTGTGTTTTTTTTAATTTATTTTTACATTCTACTGAGTACATGGCCATATTTTTTTCTCAGAATTTGGAAATATGCCCTCAATTCCTCAGTCTCCTTTCTCTTATTCTCCCTCCCCGTTTCTTGGATGAAGGACTATTCTATTCAGTAGGATTTTTATGATTATGATTAACCATATAAACAGAGATACAGGTGGCTGATAGCAACAGTCGGTAGCATGGATGTGACTGAGATGTGGAAAACTTTTCCCAGTGTCTCTTTCTCAAACAGTGTCTATGAGAACAGGGAGTTTAATGAACTGGTCATGAAGGATGTGTAGGCACACTTCTCTGTTATCTGCTTGGTTCTGGAGAAACACTTGATCACAATGGAGTATAAGCAGTGGCACTGGAAATTTGGCAGAACGCGATACTGTCCTAATGGTATATTCTGATGCCAGAATGTAGTAACTAGTGGATGGAATTGCTCATAAAGCATTCAGCACTCTCATTAAGACGGGTCATATTGTCTGCAGGCAGAAGTAGGCTTGGAAGATGGATCTTTCTCTGCCCTTAGAACTGTTGTTAAAAGTACAAAAGCCAACATCTGGTCTTAATTTGAAGCCTTGTCCATGCTGTAGAATTAGGGTCTTAGCTCATTATTTGTAATTCTTCAGTCTGGTTTCTAACAGGTAATGGTGCAGCTCCTAGATGTCCTAGTAATTTACTTGTGTACCACAAAGCCTAAGGTAATTGGGCTAGATCCTTAAATGTGTATTTACCTTTAGGTGTATGAGTAGTAAAATGAACTGAAGTGAGATTGTTTTAGTTTTACATTAAACGCTGTTTCTTCCTAATTTGTGTTGAAATAGTAATCTTGTAAATTACGTAATAAACAAATTGACTTTTAGTAATTTTGCTTTAATGGCATGACCAAAAATTGCATCTTTTGGTGGTAAAAAGACAAAACAGGGACTTGTATAAAATCTCTCTCTCGCATATAGCCTCTCCATATAGGTTTTGAATGGATAGGTTATTTATTTGAAAACCTAATGCGCTGTGTCCTGAGGAATATAATTTAATAGCAGCCTTTTTCTACCAGTGTCGTGTCTTTTCATAGAGAAGTTGCTACTGATGAGTTTAAACAAATTGTTTTCTTTGCTAACTTCCACACAGTCACGGATCACTCTAATAAAAATAATAATACAGATCGAATATGTATGAAGTTCCTCTTCGTCCCTTTTGCAGTGGGTAGTGTAAGCAGAATCCATTGATATCTGGAGAGTATCAAAATTAATACAAGAATTAATTAAAGTTAAAGTGTTTAAAAATATTTCAGCATTTTTTTATTAAGCTACCTCCTAGGTAACAGTAGAGTGAGAGGAGTATTCTTGCACATGCATAGAGATGTCATGCTGAGCTGCTATGTTCTGGACTTGCCTCAAAACTCTGTGCTGCTGTTAGGGAAGAAAACATAATGTATTATTTGGTTTGAAACCATAAAAATGATTTTTGTTTGTCATGCTATGCTCTGCATGGTCTCAAGGTACTTTGCTGTTTAACTCAAATTTCAAATCCTTATGGCATGGGGTAGAAATGTTACAGTTGTTTGGGCTTTTTTTTTCCTTATCTACATAAACAACATAACTTTGTCAGAAAATTGAAAATGTGCACTTTGTCCCATCAGCTAAAATGGGCTGTCAGATAATGCTTTCTTTTCTCTGTTGCATCAGATGAATGATGTAAATGGTTTTTGGCTTTGGAGTTTTTTGCAAGGCACTAGAGTAAATGATCAGAGTAGTAACATTTTTAACCTTATCTATCATACTGAAACATTTTTTCTGCCTCCAATAAAACATGTCAGAGTCGATTAAGGACATTCTTCAATGAGGTATAATTCACAGATTTTAGTAGCGAATCCAAGAGCACTGAAGTATTAAAGAGGCTGTGAATACTTAATTACGGATATGTTGCCATCCTACCTTTTACTGAATTCCCTTAACACTTTGGTGCTCTGTATCTGAAAATGCTCTTTTCCTCTGATGGTGAAGTAAAAGGAAAAGCCAGGTACAATGGCAGAGCATATGTCACATTGTATCTAGTGACAGTGCAGTGAGAGATACTGCTGTTCTAGTACATTCAGCTGTGCTTATCTGGTACATGAGTGCACATTACTTTCCATGGGCTTGGATCACTTTGGACAGTATCATTAAATGCCACGTCATTACCTGTTATGGAGTAGTGCTTTTGCTTGAAGTGCCTCCTGGGATACATGCAACAGTAGGAAGAATGATGGGTAAAGATGGAAGCAGCATTAAATTTTCAATGGAAACACTATTGACTTTGACTTTTCAGAAGCCTTATCTGTTAGATGGTGTTTGTCACAGAACCTGTAAAGCTGTGGATGTTCGTCAGTTGAAAGTTGCAGGCAGTTGAACGATATGGACAGGTGAAGGCTCCAGAGGGATCAGCTGGGCTAGCATCGAGCTGGAGGGGGTAAATTGAAGGTTTATTTATCCAATTCACTGTCAAGGTCAGCTTGCTGGAGAGCTGTCCTATGTGTGCTTACAAAATGCCAAAATCCTGGCAAATTGTCTGAAAGAGCCTCCAAATCACTGACCTTTGTACGGCTCACATCAACATGCCAATGTCTTTTAACAGTATCCTTAGAGTGCATTAAATAGTTTGTAAAATCGAGCTTTTAATGTCAGCAGAAGTAACTTTTTATTTTCAGCAATAAGGAAAAAAATAAAAGATACCTAATGATGACAGAAAGAAGCATATGAAATAGAAGAACTGCTTCTCCTGAAATAAGACTTTTAGCATCTACTGCTTTTTGAGAGCATACTTCAGAGCATGTTTTAGAAAGGCTGTTGTTTCTCTTCCTTTCCAGATGAAACATCAAAAACCTTTATATTTCTTTTCCGCTTTCAAATACATGCTATTTAGTGCATTTCTTTTGTAACATCTAGGCTTTTAGTATCCATTTTTAAGTTTGCCTTTAGCTTTCTTTTACACTCTCAGGTGAGTTACTCAGATTTAAAGCTAATTAGAACTTAATTAATTCTTTTCATTAGTTAGGAGTGAGTTTTTAACTGTCTAATTTCATGATTTTCCACTGTAGCTGTGTTAGATCCCTACTGGAATCAAGTCGAGATTTTTTTACCTATAGCTAGGATTACCTATAAGGAGGTTATATGTATCACTTTGATAACTATATAGTCTTTTATAAACGTGGGGTGTTCTGTATACAAGAATTCTTTTGCAGATAAGGAATATTATTCTCCACTTAATATGTGTCTCTAGAATTTATATCAGGGAAAAGGTGGGACACACTTTTAGTTTACTGTCAAACATGTGTCCTCCTATTTCAAAGTTATTTAATTTGTCCACATTTACATAAAGTAGAAAGAAAATAAAAACACAGCGGGTTTAACCATAATTAACTTAGTCTTATAGAGAGAAAATGGCACATTTGACGATTTTAGTGAACATGATTTTTCACTTGTTTTTATGGTAGCTCTTGCTTCTATTTAAATATGCAAGACTTGTAAATGTAGCCGAAAGACTGGTATATGTTGAGCTTCTGTTTAAGTTTTGGTATTTTGCGGTGTGTTGTGGGGTTGGTTGTTTTTTGCTTGCTTGCTTGTTTGTTTGTTTTCTTTTTTCTTTGCCCCTCTCCCCCGTGATGAGGTACCAAAACAGGTTATGTATTTAGCTCTGCAATTTTCTTTTTTCTTCCCCTTATCTTTTGTTACAACTCTGTGCAAGTCCAATTTTCTAAGTAAGTCAGGTCAGCTTGCACTCCTCAGAAGTGAATGAGCCAATGGACTGCATGGCTCTTCTGGCATGGATGAAATTGGTGAAATTATTGTCTAGGAATGGATGAAATCGGAAATGAATTCTGGCCCTATTTTGAGAATCTTCATGTGAAACTTTCTTGCTTTTTTAAAACTAATTGCTAATTATATTTGTGTTAGTTTAAAATGTATTGTTCAATTTTATCAAAATCTATCTCAGTGTTTTGATAGCACTTGGTTGATTAGTATTTTATTAGTATATATGTATATCTTTGAACATTTCTAGAGTTTGTTATGGAAATTATTGAAAGAACAAAAAAAAGTCTTCTAACTGTAGCACAAATGTAAATTTTTGTGTATATACTAATTTTAGGTATACATAATTTCTATTAATTTTATGACTTTTGTGGAAATCATTGTATAAGTACTTTTTAGACCATAGCGATTTTATACTATGGCTTCTAAGGGCTGCCTTTGAGCCATAATGTATTATCACATGAATCTGTTGCAGTTCACAGATCACTGACTTGACAGAACTTTATTATTATTTAATATTTATGTTACAATATTGCCCAGAGTCTCCAGACTTAGACAGTGCCCTGTTACAGCGGGTATTGTACAAACATGAATGTAGACATGATCAATGTCTCAAAGAGCTCAGAGCTGTTGCAGTTTTAAGGACTAGAGGTCATTCTGAAATGAAATTAAAGTCTACGTAAACTTTGCCCAAAAGTTTTGTAATATGCCAATTTTGAGGTAGAAAAGATCAAATCAAAGAGGGAGAGAGATGAGGATTCCGCCTGTATAACAAAGTACAGCCTGCCTTTGTTGTTGGTAAGTACACATTTAGACAGAACGAAAGCGAGACTGAATTATGATATGGTCCCTCCAGGCACACATTACATTTCAAAATCAGACATTAGCCTAGGTTTTATATGCTTTATATTCTAATTTAATTGAAATTGCTGCACTTTCAGATGAAAATTCAGCAGCTAAAAGAAGAAAAAGATATTGCCCAAACAGTATGCCTGAATTGGATAACTGCTTCTACGCAATTCTAGCAGTCATAGTTTGCAGTAAAAGGGTTAACATGCATGATTTACATTGTTTTTTGCAAAATGAGAAAGTTTATATTTTGAGTCTTTATATTCTATGGTGGAAATGTTGATCATTAAAATTGAAATGTTATTGAACACATTTTTGGTCTGAGGAATCAGGCTATATTTTCTGTTTAAACTTAGCCTTTTCAGATGGTGTTAATTAGTAGAAAACAAATGCAAAGTGAGTAGAGTTACAGAACTGCCATTTTCTTTACCCTTCAAGTTTCATGTTAATTCTTTCCTCTTAGTAGGATCTTTAAATGCTGAACAGGGAGGATTTACTTTGTCTTTTTTTTCTTTTTTAAAAAACTATCAGGAATTGGTAAAAACTCCTTGTTGTCCTAATATTCCTCTAAGAAAGTGGAAAAGTTGTCCTTTGGAGGAGAGACATACTGCCTTTCACTAAGATGTTGAATGTTTCTGTTGAAATAGAGAGGACTTCTTCTATTGTTCAAAACTACTTTGTTTACTATTTCTTTTGATTTATACTAAACTATAAGTAATTGCTATTCAGACTCCAAGTTCCTTTGGCACTAATTTAAAACACAATTTTTTTGCAGTAACTCTTGCTATGTAATATTTTAGTGGCAACAAGATAAGTTTAAGGAATCTTGAACTAGCAGTAATTTTTTAGGGGAGTCTTGGTTAAACAGAGTTAGGAAATTGCCTTGTAGTATACTCTGGGTTTTAGGGGTCAATTATAGAAGCTAACCAACCCATTGACTTCTATACATCAAAGGTTTATGTACTTTTCAGCAATTCCTCTTATTCTTGCAAACAATCTGGATCATTAAGAGTTTGGTTTAGACTTCAGACACAAAACTGCTTTCTGAAGGCAGCATTTTGCTTCAGGCAATCTGATTATTTTCATTTGCTGATGCTCAGTGTGGAATATGGGTTTTGGTAGAAAGAGCTCTACAGTAGTCAAGGTGTGCTGACAGAATACCTAGTCCCACTCCACTTGCTTGTGGCTGTCCATAGCTCTAAAAGACTGGTTCAACTGCCCATGTTATCTGACAACATCAGGTGAGTTTCTCTTTCATGGGCATGATCCATGTGGTCTGTGGAGATGCATAGAAACTGCTGTGCCTACCTGATCCCCCTAAACCCCCTGCCGAAAGGTTAGAGCCCACTCCTTTGACAGAGCACTTCCTTTGTTGCTTGCTTCTTGTGACTTTCTCCAGGTGCACTTCTGTCCTCATTGAGCTTAGATCTCTCTTTAAACAATAGTGTTTAAATAAAAATGCACTGTTTGTCATTTAAGAACGCTTTTCTTTTTTAGCGGCACCTTTTTGGACTACTGATTGTAGAGGAAAAAGGTAGTGTACAATACTTAAATTAAGAAATTTTGTCTGCATTGCAGCAACCAGTCATGCTTTTGTGACCTGTTGCATTGGTTATTCCGTCTTTGAATGCTGACTGTGGGTTTGAACACCTTGGTATACAATGATGATTTAGCATACCCTTTACTCCTTTTGCTTGAAAGTCTGCAGAAGTTTCGATAACCTGTGGTGTAAGCACAATAGCTTTTAGAACATGAAAGGCTGCAGTAATAGGGGCCATCATGAACGTGCTGAGGTATCTGTCCTAATAATGCACTATAAAATTAATATGTACTTGTTCAGTAGTTGCTGAGGATGGCTGCTTCTTTGCAGCCAGTGTTCTGTCTGTATGGAAACTTGTGTGGTTCATTTTCTGTGTTAAAAAAACTAGGCATTCTGGGTGTTAACGATGGAATTTTGATAACCCATTAGCAATAAAAATGAGAGAAGTACCCAGCTGAAAAGAGACCTTAGTATGAATCATGAGAACATTTGATGAAAGGTCTAAATTTAATATTACATCTTATTATTTGCTAAACCATCTGGGATTTTCTTTGTGGCATCCAAATCAATGAATGTATTCTCATCATACAAGATCTTTGTTTAATATACAATTTTATTTCAAGACAAATCTGCCAAATGTGGAGATATTAGACAATTAGTGTTCAAGAATGTAGGAAATGGGATAGATTAACTGCATTGATTATGAAATGTGAAGGTTTTAATCTCTTGGGCTAAGCAAGGAACAATGGATACTTTGCCTCTTCTATGCACAAAATAAATAGATGTGTATGCATATGAGATTTTGGAACTGAGCTTAATTTACTTCATGCACATGAAGTGTGATGGATGCATCTGTTTCTTCATTATTGGATAAATAACTCCTAGATCACTAGTTGAAATATCATCAGTGTTAGTGAGACCAAAAGAAGTAGCTACAATATGAACAGTGAACATAGGTTTCCTGAAACCATTTCACTAGACTGATGTTTTTATTAAAAAAAATAAAGCCCAAACAACTCCCCCAAAGATCCACAACTTTAAAGATCCACAACTTAAAAACAAATGTCTGTGGTTAGCACCAGTTTTCACCTAGGCTGAAGTAATAACTTTATTTTATCAGATAGTCCTGTATCTATTTATAGCATGGAAAAAGGGGACTGAAGCAGAGAGAAATTCAAACCTGTAGATGAAGAATGAGGATATGCATCCATCTTTCTGATTTCAGTAAAAACCAAATGACAGGTACATACACACTTTGAAAGACTACATATTTTATGACATGGAGAGTCTCAGAAGAGATTATTTGAACATTATAACTTTATGCTTAACTGTGGTACTGTCAAGACAAAGCATAATGTTTTCCTATCTAAAATTTAACTACACTGTATTTATTGTTTTGCACAAGAACATTGAAGAAATCCTATCTGTCAACATACAAAAGCAACGAATCAACAACTTAAATTTACAGGAGTAAATTAAATGTCAATTTTATTTCACCAAAATAGGTTGTTCTTTTCTGTTAGCAGAGGTTATAACCACTGTTTGGAAATGCTTGCTGTTGATAAACAATTGAAAAGTGTGGGCAGAAGTGCGTAAATCCAACAGGTTTTTAATTTACTTGATCTCGCTATTTATTGCAAGCATACAGGTAAGTTTGAAAGTATGTTCATTGTTGTCATACAGTGTTAACTCAAATATTTTCTCCGGCACTCACTATAGTTTCAAACTTTACTGCTCCCTCTATTCTCATATTGGCTATGTTGTTGTAACTAGAGTATAGATGTGTGTGTTATTCTACACTAGTAAATCACTGAGACCCAGTAAAATTGTAGGAAAAATGTAATAGACAAAGATGATGTACATTTTTGGCGTTGACTAGATGATCTATTTCTCCAAGGTATTTTGAAGACCTCTTCAAATTCTGTGCAGGCTTATGAATAGACTAATATTAAAATAAGTCTTTTAGGTGTAACAAAAAAGAAAACCAAGGTAGTAAAATGGCATAAGCATTACTGTTGAAAGCTTTTCCACCTGTATGTTTTTATCGGTTTGCTACTCTTTGAGAATATTTGAAATTTCTTGAAGCAAGACTGTATGTGGCTGTATACTGGGATTGGAGACTTACAGTTCTTAGGAAAGATTCAGAAAGACATAGCAGATAAGTGAAATGTTATTTCGCAAGGTCTGCTTCATTGTGTGGGATATTTCTCCTTGACGGGTACATATAAAAGTGTTTATCTAATGTATCCACACTGTGTATAGTGAAAGAAAAGGGAGTAACAGGTCTTTATCAAAACTATTCAGATGGAAGGGCATGATGTAGCATAAACCAAAGGAAAAGTTTATTTGTGGCAAAATTATGGGCAACTTTCATGCCTTTCATCTCCAACAAATGTGCGTTTGCCTGCGTTGTGTTCATAAATGAGTGCTCTGACCGCCTGGAATATGCACTCCTAGAATCAAACAATTTGAACTGGATGAAAAACGAGAGGGCTAAAAATCATGCTGCTAAAGCAAGGCAGTATTTATCCTTGTGGTCAGAGCTATATGAGAAAAGCCCTCAATCTGTGATTTTCAACATATCTGTTTTGGGTGAAGATAAAAGAATTGCTAATTGAGTTTAGAATATCTAAGTCGCTGGGCTATATAAGGATAGGTTATCGTTACCTCTGTATTGTCAGTAATAAATCTAACCACTTCTGTGGTCTAGAAAGTCTCTTCTCATAAAATGATGGTCCAGTATTTTTTGAGCCAAGATGTTCTATCTCCAGCATATGTCAGAAATAGTGACATAAGACAGAAACTCTCATAATACTAGCCATGAACCAAAAGGAATGTGTCTTGTTAACAACTTTGGAAAGATCCAGTTTTCAGTGTAACTGCCTTCTAGCAGCTACATGGAAGAGAGGATAAAAATTATAAAATATAACTGTGATGTATTTTCCTGATGAAGCAATAGTTTATAATGATAGTCTCTATAAAGTTAATTTTTACTTGAACAGAGCTGAGCTTAATGGTTTTCAATTATACTAATTTGAGTCATGGGTTTAGTTCATGTGGATTTTGCAACCCCTGGGTTTTACTTTTATGTCTTCTCCCTAAAATGCTTTATGCCCTTCCCATTTTCTCTTAGCAGCAAACATAAAGCAGTGGTGGGATGGGTCAGTCCCCTTCCATCTACATCAGAATTTTATCTTCTGTGAGGAACTAATTCTTGTCTTGCATGTAATTTGAAAATAGGATCTCATATTCCAAATGGCTTTGTCATAGAGCACATGCTTAAGCAACAGTGTCCAGAAGTATGTCACCTTCCTCTGACAGAGATTGAAACCTCCATTTCACCTAAAGGCACTCTCTATATTGGCAGGGAATTAGGCACCTTAAAAATGAGTCACTGGATCAAATTAATTAATGCTGAGGCCTCATACCTACAGAAAATAACTTTGGGGAACTTTTAAGACTACATTTAGTATGGTCACTGAAACCAAACTTCTCCATCAAGCATACATTTGGAAAATGACTGAAAAAGCAGTCACTGGTTTGCATCTTTTATCTCCATTGCAAGATGGAGCACATCTGGTACACATCTGTGGGAGAACTTTTTTTTTGGTGGTTTTTTTTGTGTTTTTTTTTTTTTTTTGATCAGGTCATAAAAACAGTTTTGTGAACCAAGCCAACTACAATAAGAAGAGATCAATAGGGGAGAATGTTCAAAGCTGTACCACTGTTCCAGAGTGAAATGTTAGTGTAGGCACAGCGTATGACTACTGCAGTGATGTACCTGTAACAGTGGTTGAACAGTTATTACATCTTTTGCCCATTACGCTTCTCTGATAATACTGGCAAATATTAATGTGCATTATTTCTTTCTGATTTTTAATCTGTTCATATTATAAATCCTAAGTCTTCTCTTCACTGTCTTGCTCTTTATCTCTTTACTTTCAACATTACCCCTAACTCCTCTAGTGAAGAGGCGGCTGCTGCAGGCTGCAGCTATATCAACTTCAGTTAAGCATGGAATTGGGCAGTGGTAGGCCAATAACCAACTGGACACTTGTTTTTCAGAGAGTGCATTGCATTAAAGATTACTCTATGTCTTTGGAGTTCCACCTATCATGCAGTTTAAGGACTTGACGGGAGGAATGTTGTTGATTCCTCAATAGGAATGTTGATTTACATCAATGTATTGTGGTTTTCACTTATGGATTCAAACAATCGGTCTCAGGTTTACCTTTTAGAAAGGTATGTGAAGACAGAGGCGCACTCACTCACTTTGTATGGGGAGGCTGTCAACTGGTGAAAAAGGAGGTCTGGTTAAGATCTCTAGTCAAGGGTGTCTGCAAGTCTTAAATTCAGCTTTTGTCTTTACGTATAACAAAAGCTTTCCAGTAGCATAAACAACATCTACTATGTAATTTCAGAAATGTATTTGCTGTTTAATCCCATTTTTATTTCATGTTTCCTTAGAAGTATGATTTTTGCTCATAAAAAATGTTAATAAATTCTATCATTATAATTCACTTTGATGGCACATTTAAGGGTATGTCCTCATGGAATGTCTCTTGGAGAGATGATACCCTAAAAAGAATATGTCTGGAATGGACAGTACTGTCTGACCTCATTAGCTAGCAGACCAGGGAGCAATTGCAAAAGACCTAGATTGCAGTAAAACCTTGTTTCTTTCCAAGACAGGCAGTAGATTGTATGACTGGGGTGTCACCTTGGTTGTGTCCTGGAGCTTTCAATCTGCAACACATGGACAAGCCTTGAACCGGCACTGTGTCAAGCAAATAGCGTCAAAGTTTGTCATGGATGCCATGGTTTATTACTTTCTTGATGAAATGGGCACTTGTCCAGTAAGCACTTGAGTTGTACCTCTGATTTATTTTGCCTAAACTATTTAAGATACCCTACCTGGTGCAAATTTGGGCTGGATTCACACTGTAGGAGAAAGGCTCCATGTCTACTTTTTAAGTAACTGTAATCTTCAATCCATGGTTGGCTAAAACACTAAATGTGTTCACTGACCTCTTTGACATCAATAAGAATATAGTATCTAAATCAGTTAAGATTCCATTTATTCCTATACATTATATACATTTTAATATAGACAAGAGAAGACAGGTCTTATTAATATTATCTCGAATGTAATGTTTTCAAATTGTTACCATAATAGTTCATTGCATGCTGGAACTGTTTTGTGTGCCATAAATCCTAGCAACTGATGGAAAAAGAAAGAGCAGCAGTCAGAAAGCTATGAAAGAAATAAATAATTATAAAATAGGCTAAAAATTGTTTGCTGTTAAAAAGAAGATGAGAATATTCTTTTCAATCACTTTTTACCCTTCAGTTTAGCGAAGCTCTGTGCTGAGTACATGAGGTGAAGATTTGGTTATTCTTTTGGGCTGCAGATTCATCTGTTGTTGAGAATGCATTTTAACTTTTATCTTATGGAAGGATCTTTTTACCATAATCCAGCTTGTACTGTGTTTCTTGAAAATATTTAGACATGCTTTGTTTAAAATGTATGAAAAAGAACTGATCATGTTTCGGATAAGTGACATCTTTCAGATAGACACATTTACTTTCTGCTTGTGTAATTGCTTTGAGTGATGTGGGTATTACAATCCAAAACTGGTGCTATTTTCTTAAGTGTGATATAACTTATAATGCAGATCAATATGTATCAGTATAACCTTTAAGGCAAACCCTACATACTTGGCTTTGAACTTTAAGGTATCCTTTTTACTGGGTGAAAGAATGAGCTAGGCAACTGAAATGTTATTAGTACATTTTTCAGTATTTTTTGGCTAAAACTGAGCTTGAACTACAAAGACAAAATGCTCTGATCATTTAAAATATTTATTTTGGGGTCCGAAGAAACAAAGTTAGATTTGTGTTTTAGGTTGATTTGTTGTGGATTTTTTTCTGATGGTGGATATTTTTTTTTCTTTTTCATAGTAGCTGAAGGCAATTATATCTTTATTGACCCTCTGTGTTCACCCCCTCCTTCAATGTCAGGTACTTGCTTATTATTATCAACATGACATCTCCTTTCTTTGAAAGGTTGTCCGTCACACTTTGAATCACCTCTCTCCATGGTTACATTTTCTAATCAGTTCACATGATTGAGCCTACATCAAGTGATGCTTTACTTAATTCCTTTCCGTTTGTATGGTGTGATTCTTGGAGGGACTCTCGTCAAAATTTTGGAGGGCCCTGTCAGTTTGAAAAGAACATGACCTTTAAATTGTATCAGTATGTTTGCTGGTGCATAAGGGAAAGGAAAAGGTTCATAGTGATGGAAAACCACTCTAAAAATGAAAAGTAATTCACTCAGAAACAACATGCATAGGAAGTTAATTTGTTTATATTTAACTGATTTAAATAAAAAAAGAACAAGAAGGACATGTTCTCTGAGTAATAAGGAGTCCAAACAGTAATAAGGGGTCCTCAACTTTGGCTTGCAAAATGTTATGTTATCTGTTGATCTTGCATTTCTATATTTCTAATAAGAGATGAAAGTAAAAAATCAAATGCCATAGAATAAAGATGTAATTCTTTGAAATTAGCAAGCCTGATACTTTGTTGTGCTTTCATAGTTGTATCTGTGGGTGTGCTATAGTTAGTAATTGACACTGTTAATTTTTGTAATCTGTCACTGACTTAAGTAGCAGAGTTAGGTTTTATATGGACATAAATATGCATATGTTTAAGTACGTGTGAGAGGATAATACAAGTTAACATAGAAGAAATGCTTTTGTATTGTAAATACAAACAGTCTGAATCAAAGGAAAATCCATCTGAAATGCTAAACATAGATAGTTGAGGCAATGTAATACAGATGCATGCCAGTGGAGCTGAGTAATGCTGAAAACTTCATTAAGTTTCACAACCTTTGTTAAATATACAAACTGTGGATGGTCAAATATCCTGCGAAAACTGAATCAGAGATATTGACTGTTCTCATCTCCTTTCCGCTATGTTTTGAGTTATGTTGCTTTTAAGTAGCTGTTACACATGTTGAAATGTGTAGTTCTGCTGTTGAAGTCTGATTTGCTGTGGATTTATATCTTATGGTTACTTGGCACTGATGTCCAGAAGGTGGATGTCCTCTAGCTTTTTCCGGTTTTGGAGTGTAACTAGTCACTCACGGCTGCAGATTCTTTGATATCTGATAAGGTATGAAGTCATTCTGAAGGTGTCCCCAATGTCAGTAAAATGATTTTTTTCTCTGTTGATACACCATGCTAAAAAAATCTGTAGGAACTTGATTATCTTTCAACTTTTCACCCTTTTGCCAACTTTGTTGAAATGGGACAGTAAATTTAAAACTTACTTGGAGGAGAGACACACACAGGGTGTGATCACATGAAATTGCTGTAGTGAAAGTGTTTGTGCTGCTTCCTTGTAATCTCAAATCACCTGTCACTTTCTTCAAGTTGAGTTGTATTCTCACTGAATCATAAGAAGGATCTAGGCTCACCTGCCAAAGACCTTGGCTTTCAATTTCCTGTAGCAAGACGCTATCAGCTTACTCCAGGCAATATACCAAAATCCAAGTTGTTTCAGGTTTTGTTTTGAGCATAGCTAAAAAGAGATCTACAGGTTAATCCATGGTCTGAATATGTGCTTAGGCAGCACTATGCAAGAGTCAAGTCCTGGTCATCCTTCCTTCCGTGATTTTCAGCTTAAAGAGGAGAAATATGGCCTCCAAAAGTTGAATTCCTCCTGCCTTAATACTTTCAACAAAAACTGCCGTGATGCCAGCTAGATGCTCAAATGCCTGCAGACGCTGCCTCTTTAACACAGTAGCTGTTGTGTTCTTCTGGGCCTCTGTTAGCAGAGAGATCAGCTGTACACACCCTTGCATTGGATTTCCCTATGCAAAATTTGGACTCACATAGTACATGGATTTGAGACACTAAGATCAGTGCAATTACCCCTGGTAAACAGACTAGCACGCTATATGCATTTCATACAGGCATTTTGTGTAGGACTTTATCTTTTAGCATGTTGTAGTAATTTGGATTTCATGATTCATTCATACATTTAACCCATTAAAGCAATTCTAACATTTCACTGATAGTTCAGATAAATGTTTCTCTGTGTTTCAGAGAGTATGAAATAAAGTGGCAGAATGATAAATACCAATAGCGAATTTCTAGGATGGTAGCAATATGCATTAACGTATAACATGACTTTCACTTACACAAAAGAAAGGTCATACATTTTCCTCTGTGATGTATCATTGTTGGCTGAGACATGAACTTCACAAATATGTGAAGCCACTATATTCTACAGTTGCTTTCTTCTGGGCCATAACCTCTACGTTTTAGTAACTATGACTTGACGGAGATCCACTCTCATGATATCTGGGGCATATGACATGTTGCCTGTCCTACTCAAAATCCCCATTTGGATAGGGTATTTTGCTTTTCAGGACATGTGAAACCTCAGAAATCCTGGTAATCATATTCTTGATTTGAAAAAAAAATAAATCCAAACTAAATATTGGAAACGAGGTCTTGACTGAGAAAAAGGACTTTTTGTTTAGGGATGACAATTTCTGCAGTTCTGACCTAATAGCTGTGTACTAGAAATACCTACATTACATCCCTCAATTGTTAATACCTTTTTAAAGAGCAAGTATAATGTGTGTTCTTGGCAGCCTTAAAATACTAATACACATTTTTCTTTACGTTCCCTTTTTTTCTCAGAAAGTTGAAATCAGAAACTCTCCATCATGTCAGCTTCTTGTGGGACTTGTCTGTTTGTTGGGTTTTTTTCCTGTTGTTTTTGGTTTTGTTTTTCTTTTTTTCTTCTTTTTCATTTTCGACTCCTGCTCTGGCTAATTTTTTTTTTTTTCTTTCCCTTAAAAGCACAAAATTGCATGTTTCAACATATGCAGTTTCCTAGAAGCCAGGGGGCTCATGTTGTAATGCTTTTATCCCTTTCTCTCTTCCTGGTAACATATATGGATATGAAAAATACAATTTTATGTCTTGGATAGTCTCACACTCAGAGTAATAGCATTTCCTACACTCATATCAACTCGATCAGAATTTTCCTCATGGAGAAAATGCAGTGCTGAAACCCATAAGGAGCGTCAGGGGAACCAGATCCCAGATCTCCAACTCGCGGCCTCCTTAGTCAGAGGCAGTATTCATTCAAAAGCCTCTCTTAAATTAATTGAGAGCATTGCCTGAGAGAGGTTGAAAGATTTGGATCATTCTGAACAGCCTTGTGACTGTACTATGGTGTTAAAGGATGCCATGTCTTAAATATACTGGAAGTCATAAACACTGTATTATAATAAATTACAGAGCAGACTTTTGGAAGATTTGTTCTACCTTTCAAAAAATGCTAATGTTTATTTTGTTTTCATTTCATCGTATTGTCTTTCATTTAAAAATTACAGCTTTACTACAGTGAGCTAATTTCATAACACTATATTAACTTAATATTATATAAATTATGTTTGTCAGATTTGGGCATTGTTGTACATGTACAAAGCCCAAATTTACTACCAAAGCTCTCCAAACACATGTATTCATAATTTGCTACAATGAACCATATGCCACAATATAGTATTAAGGAATTACACATTCTAATGCCAGGCACAAATCCTGCTGCTCTTTCTGCAACTGTTCTAGGTACAAATAGAAACAATATATTTCTAGCCTTTTTTCCCCTAGTTGCAATTATGAGCAAAAAATGTTACGGTGTGGGAATATTTTAGCCACCTGCACTTTTTTGTCTGACTAATTTTTAGCTGCATGTTGCCTTTGAACATTATTGAAAATATGTGGCGATTGCAGCAGTTCCTAGGTATATTTCCTCTGCAGACTATTATAACTTTAGGCCTGGAAGGAAAAGGTAATAGAAATTGGCGTAACGAATATTACAAAGTACGGAGAGCTACTGCTTTCTCTTAGTAGAGAAGCAGAATGCTCCCACCTAAAAGATTTAATTGCAGCTGCCTGCAGTTTTGCATGTGGTGTTTTCCACTTGCAAGGTGTAAGGTTCTGCGATGTAACCTGGCTTATTCTCTCCATTCAAACAAAGAGCAGAAATGCTCTCTGTGAGGGGAAGGGGAGAGCTTGTGCAATTGTGGAACATCTATAGGTTTTTAAACACACACTGTCTAATCAGCCTCTGACAGATCCATTGTAAATCAAAGGTCTGGTAAGTGGGGATGCCAGAAATGTTTGATCTCATTCCAAGCCTTGAAACAACTTGCTTATTTTTTCTGCAGTTTGGCTCCTCACTAAAATAAAACATTGAGAGATGAATGTTCTGACAGGTCATTGTGTGTCAAACTGTCACTCTGTAATGGTTACATATTTCAGCTGGATTGAGGTGGTGGTGGTTGGGGGAGGTCTGAGAGAAAGGGAGAGAGAGAAAAAGAGGGAGAGAAAGAGACAAAGAATAACAAGATTTCTGCTCCTTCTTATGGCTGATCTTCATTTAAACCAAACACTTGTCATGTTCAGGGGAAGTTTTATAAATTTTTAATGATATTGGGTACAACTGGTGCTTTGAAATTTGCTGTACTTTAATTTTTTCTTCGTTAGCAAAGGTTCGCTAATGCATTGAAGTGCTAAGAGCGTGTCCTAGGGATGCCATGATAATTGTGTTGTTAATAATATTGTGGCACTAGTAATGTTCTCCTGGTAATCAAGCCATGAGATTTTTTTTTAATATATTCAGTTATTACACTGCATCTCGTACAAATCATGTCAATTACAATTGCCAGTCTATGACAGTTAAAATAATTGTATACGTTTTCTAGAATTTTCCATTGGCTTGGCTAATCAAGCTAAAAAAAATCAACACGTTATTTGCATTAATTTTGTTTCTAGTCTATTTCTACTCCTAAATCATTTGTCCATCTATTTCAAAAGGCAGAACAGTAAGTATTTTAATAATAAATATATAAACATATTCATACTGTAACATAATATAAGCATACTTCTGCAACGGTAACAGAGGAGATTGTTTAGGATTAACCTGTGTATGTGTGTATAGATAGACATATATTTGTTAAAATTATCTTATTTGTGTAAAGAGTGCATACTCTGTCAGATTTATAAGAATAGACATTCAGATATGTTTATTTTCATGGTTTTGGAGTGTACCTATGTACATACGCACTTATGCAAACATAGCAGCCAGTTTGTGGACATTGCTATTTTATGCTTCTCTTAGCGATGATTGTGTTATTGCATTTGAATCTTAATTTACATTTAAAAATCAATTAAATAGTTGCCAGCTGAAAGGGAGAGCAAGTTCAGTGCCCAAACCTTAGCCCTCCGTAACACTGGAGTCTCCTGTCTAATGCTGTCGCCTTGTTTCATTGAAAACAAGAGACAAACAGCAAAAACTGGCTCAGCATTCTGTCACCGAAGCAGGAAACATCCCATTGTGTGGTCGCTTACTGTGTCCTGGTAGGGAGGGGAAAACTTGTGATTATTTTCTTTATCGTGGCTTTAATTTTCTCTTTTTTCTTCCTTCTAATTTATTTTTAAAGACAATGGAACGTACCGCTTTCACTCCAAACTGTGGAACTGTTATTTCTTCCTCAGGAGGGTTTGGTGTTTTTCAGTATGTATTTACAATAGCTACTAAATGAGCACAACGGGGGTGTAGAGGAAACAGGGAGTCAGTGTATGGGTTGCAAAAATATACAAAATGATAATATAATATGATAATATAATTTCCTTTCTCAAAGAGGTACAACATGTTGAAGAAGTGGTAAAAAAGAAATTGCGGAGAGGCATATCAGTAGTACATGAGCAATAACCAAGTACAGCCCAGCGGTAGTATATGAGAAGGAATAACAAGTAAGGGATGTAGTAATTATGTGAGGCAGAATAACGAGTAGGCGCATGGAAGCATTTGAGAAATAACAAGTCAGCTGGCAGTGGTATTTGAGGAATGACAAGTGAACATGACAGTATTATTTGAGGAATAATAAGTAAGCTTGGTGATATTATTTGGAGAATAACAAGTAACCAGGGGTGCTTTCTCTAGGCACTTTCCCCTGCTGTTATCTTGTGAAGAAGGTGCACAAAAGAATAAGTGGTCACAGGTTGCAAAGGTCAAGGAAACAAAATGTTTTTTTATGCAATAAGCTTCTACTAAGCATGGCTTGAACAAATCATCCCTCAAAATGCAGAATTTATTCCTCAACTTTGCCTGGAGGTAAAAGTGGAAAGAACAGATTTTTTTATTTTTATTTTTTTTTTTTATCCCTCTGGCCCTGTGAGTCCTGACCATAGAGAATGAATGGCTTTAGAACTGTACCCAGACAGAAAAATCAATGCTTCATATCAGGAGGCTTCAGGGGTTAGACTCCCATGTTCATGTCAACAAGGCTATTGGTTTTCTTAATACTCCAAAGTTATCGTTTCCCCGCTGCAGGAACCCACCACTGTGACTTGTGTGGTCAGAGCATAACAAAAGCACTTTCTGTTGGCCAACGACCATGGTGGCAAAAAAATTAATTGTTGATGAGGTAGATATTTTTCCAAACGTGACCATTAATGAGCACATGAAAGTTAACATTTACTGACAGGGTTTTCTCTATAAAATGATGCTGGTTTGTGTAGGCTATGGGGGTCACTATGGTTTCACTGATGTAATGATTCATGTTTGTAAGCAAAGCTATTACTGGGATAAAAATTAATAAGTATTGGAAAGCTGGAATTAAAGAAGGTGGACTTTTCTCCCTCCCCCTTCTCTTGGTTGTCTAGATATTCCTGCTATTTGTGTCAAAAGGCCTCTGCTTCCTCTGGATGGATTCCTTTGAGCGTGGTCGTGTCACTGTTTCAATCTGAATGGGTGGGTTTGTTCCACGGTAATCACTTCTGTGTTAATCACTTCTCCCTTGTCAAGAAAGTCTTACAGTTTGTCAATAGAATTATGTTACATGAGGTTAAAATCATGCTGCTTCAAATAATACTTTTTGTCATCACAAGGTATTAAATAGACTACCTGAAAATGAGGCCTTCTCTGAATCTTTGTCAATTTAATTAGTGTAACAACTATATTTGGCTTACTGGGCAGGAAAAAAACAACTTTATGCGCTGTCGGAGGGATGAGTGGATACTGTGCTGCTCTAATATCATCTGATTTGTGCACAGAAAGCTAAGAGACTTGAATGTTGCATCGGGTTAGAGGGGCTTTTCGTGGTCTGCTTAATTTAATGGCTTTTCCCTCCTCCAGCCCCCCTTTAAATATGTTACTGATGCTTTCTTTTTTTTTTGCCCTGTTTTTTTCCCCCCTTTTCCTGTGCTGTCTTTAGTGACACAGTGCTAACACCGAAAATGCTAGCGGCTACAGTGAGCATTGCTCACCCAGAGCAATCGGATGAAAAGGCAGTGCAGATGTAATTTGTTTTCAATGGCTGTTTCAAAAGAATAATTGTGGTGACATTGTGGGATCAATATTATAGATTTTTGTTTTCAAGTACACTGTATGTGTGGTGCTAAGGGGAGGCAGGAAATATAACACTGCAGCCTGAATACAATAAAAATGGATTGAGGTCTGTGGGTATTGTCGGCTGGTAGCCATCATGGGTTTGGAACATCATTGGTGGGATTACAGCGCTTGTCCTCTGGGCTGGTATTTCATTGTGAGTGCATGCACATTTGCTGCAGTTTTCCTCTTTTAGCTCCTTCAGGGACCTTCTTACTGAACTTGTATAAACTAACTGTAGATGAGGCGCTGTGAACGCTTCTTCAGTTTCCGTCTCTAACAAGTGGCAGGATTAAGAGACTGGAGGTTAAAGTTCACTGCCGCATCGTTTAATTTGCCGTGCCAGGCTGCTAATGTACAGTGTACTACAGCAGAACCTGAGGTGGGAAGGGATGGATTGCACACCTATGTGAATGTTTTAATTCTCTATCTGTTCCCCGTATCTCTAGGCCACCACGCTAGATAAAACTTCTTTAAGGCACCTGAGAGAGGGAGAGAAAGAAAGAACACCTCCAGAGAGCAGCCTGCTGATAGAACCTACTTCTAACAATATGGTGAGTGTCGTTTTAAAATACCATGAGAAATATGATGTGATGATCAAGGACTTCCTGCTTTAAGGGTTTCATGTATCAGGGTAACTAGACAAAAAATGTAGTTCCCAGGGTGAAAATTATATTAACAAAGAATTAGTAATAAAGCTGAATAAATGTAATGAGATGTGAAAGAGAGTGCATAGCACTTTTTTCTGTCTTTCATAATTAGGCCCTGAAAGAAATGGAAATTCAGACAAAACACCTTCCTCATTACCAATTTAAATATTACAAATTAAAATGTGTTGCTATCGGACAGCCAATTGTTTTGGCTTTTTTCTTCAAGAGGTAAAGGTGCTTTCTTTGGTTCTGCTTGCTGTTTTAGAGGAAAGATTTTTGCAGAATTATTGTTAGCCGATTCTCTTTAAAGCTGAGATTACATTTCAAATTTTGTCTCTGCTGGATTCTACCCTGTCTTTCTTTGCTAAAATGATAGTTACCCAAACTCTGCTGACAGTCTATGCACTACAGGGGTGGCCCAGAATCATCCTTTGTTATTCTCACAAGCTATTTATCATATTTATTAAATCACATAGATTCCTACCATAAGTTGGAAAAACAGTATGTGCTTAATTTGGACCAATTAATTCCACAACGAATACACTCTCTCTTGGCTTCTCCTAGAAACCAGAACATCAAACAGCTGTTCTCTCATCCCAGCAAAACTAGTATGTAACTTTTAGTCTGCTTTTACTAGTGAGTATTGCACGAAACAAGATACCAGACACAGGGATCTGTTTCAACCAGTAAATCTTGTGAATTTATTAATGACTCAAAGCTTACAAGAGAAACTTTGTTTCATGAAGTTTTTATATCTGTATTTTATAAATCTTCAGGCTAGCAGTCAGTAATCTCCAGTTCCTTTCTATGTTTTTGTTTTGTTGCAGGACATAAATATCCTTTGTAACACAAAATAATACATACCTCTGTTTGAAAAAGAAAATTTGAAAAGCAACATTGTTGTGTTCTGGGAGCAGTTTCAAACCTGTGACTTGGGTTCTTAGAAACAAAAGCTAAGCTTGTACTTATTGTCATGTCTGTTCAGTCTGCATAAACACATCATGAGTGTCTATCTCTGTATTATTTTACATTCTGACTGGTTTTGACAGCGGCTAAGGAAGCTAGGTGACACTGCACCTGTACATATTGTCAGAAAAAAAAGACTAGAAGAAATACACACATAGGCCTAAGAAGTATTTGGAAATGAGGAAAAAGTGAAATGAGCATCTAAATTGGATGTATCTGTTGATGTACCTGATCATACAGGGCATCTGCTCCTATGGAAGCTTTGCACTGAGCTCTCATAACACTGGTGGATTCATCCTCTAAGTGGTTCCGTTACATCAGTCTGATGCTTGTCCCGTGGTTAAAGGACATGGCACGTATCTGGGCATGGCCTGTACTAACAGCATCTGGGAACTGTTGGCAAGTAGAGTAATTTTGAACAGGTATTGCTTTCAATTGTACCTGGCCAAAAAACTAATGCAGATGTACTTCCAAAACACATGGGTGGAGCTGTGGACCTGAATTTGCTTTCTTGTAATTTTGAGAAGAGTAAGCAAAGTTGTGCAAAGTCTTTGCTTCTGTCAAGTTCAAGAGAAAGGTTTAGACAACTACTGCAGTACCTGTAAGAGGTAGTGGGAGTAGCCCTACTAACATTTGCTGTGAGTTGCTTTGGTCTTTGACCTTGTTTTCAATATCCCTGAGGGCAAAGCTATTTGAAACCAGAACTGCTGTTACCATGGAGGGTTTCCAAGAGGTGGGGGTTCACAGTATCTCTCTCTGCTCCAGAACAAGGCCAGCAAAAGTGGTATTGCCAGTCATATCCCTTTCAACTGTGTGCAAGGGCTTTTCAGGGCTGCTTCTCTCTTAAGGTGGCAGCACGGGAGGACATGGCACTTGCATACCTCACCCGTTTCAGGTCTGTGTCCTGACTGTCAATGTGGCCTTACAATAGAGGTTATGGTGTAAAATACAGATGCTGTCTTTATATTAGGGCTTGATAATAATTTCCCTGTATAAAGTTTTTCTGGTATAATCCTCTAACCTTTTTGGTAAAACAGTTGTGGTAGCTGAGCTGATGGCTTGGGATGGACAATGAAACCATGTAGCTGGAATTACTTCTTCAGTGAGAAATCAGAAGGAACCTGAAATGGGTTTGACTCAACTCTATGATACCTTTGTATTGCTTGTGCTTATTTCTGTCTGCTAAATCTTGCATCTAGATATATTTATAGAGGTCTTCATAGTAATGAAGCTTTGTCCATGATAAAAGCGTATGGGTTACTCTGCTTTTCCTCTCCTAATCCCTTGCTACTACTGCTCTTCCCCTTTTCTTTTGATGTCCTTCACCATCACAGTTTCTCTAGCAAAAAACAAAGTAGCTTGAGGCAAAGCTGACACATAGTAACTAAAGATCCTCACCTTGCCTTTTCTGCCTTCTGAAAAATAAAGTAATACAAGAAAAGCAATCCTCCCCACCAGTGTCATTCCTACACTTTTTCTATAAAATGTATCCTTCAGTGGTTGCCTGGTTTCTGTGTAGGGATATAGGTGGAACATCTCGACTTGGGAATCAAATCTGGATTTATAGAGAAATGTGCAGACCAAGTTAAATAGTTTTGTAACTGGAATAAGACGTGATCTCTATCTGCTTAATAGTAATAAATTTGAGATTAATGCAAAGTGTTACTATTTTATATTGATTGTGTTCTTTGTCCTATTCCTTTACTTTGTATGGTTAGGATAAGACTCTTTTGGATGTCACTCACTGGTAGACGGCTTAAAATGAGTATTTAATGGCTAAAACAGGTGAGCTCTTTCGATGAAACTTGTAAAAGAATGAATGAAGTTCAGGCTAAGATGCTGCATCAGCTTATAGTAATAGCACCCCAGATGGGTAATCAAACAGCTAGCAATGTCCACCAGCAAAACAAATGAAGGATTTGGAGACTCAACTAGATATAGAAAAACAGTGTTTACCATTGCAGAAAATATGCTTTCATAGTTATTTTTTATGCCCAAACATTACTTCTTGAGAGTCATCATATTTTATGAAAACTTTTATTAACATTTCTGAATGACCTTACCCCCATATTGGTTTTATCAGTCCCAAGAGCCATAACCTGTTTAAAATATTTTTTATCTTTATAAACACAATAAAGTAAGCTGTCTTGCACATAGATTTGTAGATCTCATTAGAGATACTTTTTAAAAAGATGCTCCATCTCTTGGGAAGATAATGACAAGTAGTAATCTTGGCGTGCAAAGTTTTTGGACAGGAACAGTTTGTTAAAATGGATTGTTTAATCTTTCCAGCATTGTTTTGGAGTGGATGTACTTTTTAATTGCACTTTTACATGGCATTATGACTTGAATGAGGGGAAGACAAAGGCAGCTGGAAACAAATGTGGTTGCAGTATCAGTTATATGCTATTCCAGGTGAAAAAATAGCCAAAGTATTTGCTTAAGATTTCAAGTGTTATCAAAGTCATGCAAGAAAAATGGCAGTTTTTGAACTCATTAAAGTTAACATTTGTCTGTATTGTAAATGAGGTATATTCCCTAGGGTAGTTAACAGCTTTGGTGGCACAAGATGGGGGTAATTTTTCAGATGTGCTGTTTCCAATGGGCCAGTGTCCTAAGGCTTTGCTTTAAATGGCCTTTTTATGCAGTAGGATAATGGGCAGTTTGTGCATTGCTAAATCAGCCCTATTTTGTTAGGAATGTTACAGTCAGGGCACTTACAATTTGTCAGAGGAAATGCAGAACATCTCTACAGGAGTCTGTTTAAGAGGACATCATTTCTCGATAAGCTCTTGCTTAGGTCAACATGCAGCACTGCTCTTACACTATTCCCCTGTTGCTTCTGCCACACGGGAATGCTCTGATTTATTAGGATTGCACAAGTCATGTCCTCCGCCTGACTGAATCCACAATGTGGAAATTTTCTCTTCCCTCCCCCCGCTTCAAGAAGAAACGTAGAAGGTTACTTTTGAGCCCTCTTAAAGTATTTTTAAGAGGACTGCTTCAATGAAAGGAAATACCCGTATGTTGTATAGTATCTTTATTGTATAGTGGCATGTTATAAACACATCAAGACAATTGTTTCAGAAAGCATGCCATTTTAAGAGCATTGACTGTATCCATATTCTGTTATCATGTTACTATAAAATGCCTGTGATGATGTGCAAAGGTAAAATGAGAGGATTGTGAACCTCTTGAATGTGATACGAAAACGTCCAGCAACTACTGACATTATAGTTTTTAACCAGAGCATATAAAAACTAAACATCAACAGAAACCCCAAAGTCAAAGTGAGTTGCAGTGATGGGTACTACAAATGTGTGTCCTATCAAATTTTTAATTACATTTCAAATTGTAGAGACATTTCTCCTATAAAACTAGCTTAATGAATGATGAATCTTTAGTGAAATCTGCTGCAAAAACTATGTGCAGTTCATTGTTGTGTTCATTTCCCATTTGATAAAGGTGCTAATACTCTGTCATTCAGGCTGCTATTACTTAGAAATTTTTTGTTTGTCTCAACATTGTGATGTTTTAAACTTAGCACAGCCAAGGACATTTTTAATGAAAAGTAAAAGCAATGAAAAGCCTTAGTAATTTTGTTTTATGCCAATTGTTATATGAGAAGAGCAGAAAATATTTTTTTCCTTCTGTTACACTGAATATAGCTATTTGCAAACATTTGAGCCCAGAAAATTCTATCTTCTCTGCAAAGACATATAACACTGAAGTTTCTCGTAAAAGACATCTTAGGTGACTGTGAGTCACCATCCCTGGAAATGAAATAACTCTATTATTGTGATTCACGTAGACTCCTTACTGTTTCTTTAGCACTCTTACTTCACCTCTATCTTTCTCCCTGTATATCTTCCTGTGATGCAAGAAGGTTCACTTTTTAAAATATATCAGGCGGCAGATTTTGCAGTTTTCCCAGATTTGCATATATCATACAAGGGTCTTTCCTTCTTTGCGACTATGATTGGCTCTTCAGACTAGAATGATCAAATGAAGGAAGGGGAGCTGATCCTGGAGTTGCTAATGAGGCAAAATAAAGATGGCACAATGAAAGTACCTAAAAACAGGTACTCATATCACTTGTTATTGGCAAAATATTTCTGCAAGTAATGCCATCACTGAACCTGAAAATCATGGAGGACGTCAGCTACCCTCAACAGGATAGGCAATCTGTAAGCAATATGCCCAAACAGATAGCAGGGTTGGGGCGATCAGGACTGAGGAATGGAGTGCTGCACTATGGACCATGTACTGAGTGGGTATTTCAAACCATGTACTGGTCTGTACAATGATTAACAGCAGAAGTACCTTCTGCTGGCACTGCAAAGTGGTGTGGCTGCATTTCGGTTTGATATATAGGTAGCTAAATCAGTATGATTAGACTGTGCAAATTAAATTGATGTAACATCATATAGCCATTGCCTGAAGAAGAAAGAATTTGATTTTCAGAAATGCTGGATACTTGCAAAGTTCAGCTGCCTACGGATTGCTTTGAATTGGTGTGGAGCCTTTGTTTAGCCAATGACAAAGATATGATTTCTAAGGTGAAAGACAAGGAACAAAGAAAGAATTTATAAGAAGCTATGAGAAGTAAAGACAAGAAAAATTCTCAGAACAATACTTAGACAAATTCTATGAAATGGAATAAAAACACAATATGGAAGCCAATATCTAGAGTAAAATTCACTTTATTAAAGCTGTTGTTAGTATTCTTATGGAAGTGTTAAATGAATGTTTAGGAAATTGGTATTATCATAGAACATTTGTCACTTTGTAGTCCCTACCTAACATTCAGTTATTTTCAGTATACTGTCTGATGCAAAATTATTCTCACAGCCACCATTAATTTTCTAGAGTATTGCAAAGAGGACTTTTTGAACTCCTTAGTAAAAGCTTTAAAGTAAAGAACAAATACCAGTACTTTCTGTCCCCCAAAAATCAGCACACAAGAATGCAGTTAGGGAACTATCATTTTTATATACCATCAACTCCTTAGATTCCAATGAAAGTTTTTAGTATTTCTGTCTGTAGTTTTGGTATGTTTCAAATCCAGATTACTTCAAGATCATCATGTTGTAGGGAGCTTACCTAATTTAAATTGAATTGATGTATTGTTAATTCTGAAACCTAATGATGATGGTAAACCGGCACTATCCTTTTTATGTCATATCGTTGCCTTTTTGCAGAATCATCCAGGCACTTTAGTATTTGTTCTTTAATAATGCATTTCAGCCTTCCAAGAGCTGTGAAAGACAATGTGTTTCTTGACTTTAGGAGTGCAGTGAGAGAAAAGCTTTTATTCAGAGCTTTTTGGGAGTCCCCTTTTTACATGGCCAAGCAGATAAGCTCACTTTTCAGCACAGTTAAGCTGAAAACAATAAAGATTTCAGCACAGACTAGCAGAGTATAGCCTCTCTTTTATACTTGTTGAACTGAGTTGCAGCAGCACTGGAAGAAAACTAAAAAAAGTAACGGATAAGCAGAAGGTGTCAGATTGCTTGTGATTTGCTTGTACGCTCACTCTGAGTAACAGAAACATTTTTTAAAACTCTAGTTTTGGTTGCATACTGCAGGAAATATTCTCTTGAACAAATGAGGATAGTTAGAATCAGAGGCTCATGCTGAACCTGAGGGAAGAGAAAGTGTTGTTCCCTTTCTGTGCTCATCCCTGACCTTGTAGTCTCTGCATTGCTGATAGGCAATTGTAAGAGCTGCCAGTAGTGTCGATGACTCGACTGAGCTGTGCGGTGGAAAAGAAACACAGTGTTGTGCTGTTCTGCTGCCTTTTTACTCCTGACACACCCCATATGCTGAGATAGTGGGTGGCAGTAGGAGAGCTGGCACATTAGCAGCAGCGCGTTCCCTCTGCCAGGGGAATAATCTGTTGGCTAGTTAAATCTTATTGCTAATTCATTTCTATTTCCTGAGTAGAGGCGAGATACTCACAGAAAATCCAGCTCTTGGAGTGTGTGATAGTGCAGTCTAGAGGATGGTGTGAAGATTGTGCCTTGAATCTCTTTGAATATTGTTTTTAAGATACTTAAAAAACCCCGGAACGCCATACTGTAAACTGTCTAAAACTTGAATGTGGTAATAATTCTTATGGAAATAATACAACTGTTGTGCCTTTTAAAGATTTTAGGTATGTATATATGTGGGAAAATTTACTACATCAGAAAATTCAAGTAGGCAAAACAAAGCAGAAACAAACAAAAAAACCCAACTTCTTTATTTTTTGTTGTTAATAGCATTACTTGTTAAACAGAAGTTGGCATAGAATCCATGTGAAATTGCCAAGAAAAAATTTGTTAATTTTGTGAAACTTTCAAGTTCTTTCATTCAGTATAATATGAAAATAAGTAGAATTATATGTGTTTTGTGATTTGTATTGCTAGTGAAAAGGAGGATTTATATCAGAAGGAAAATAAGTGTGCACCATCAGGGGGAGTTCATGTTCATCTGACAACTGCAGGACTTGGCAGCAAATACAGTAAACTTGGAGGCAAGCAGCAGAGAAAATATCCTGCAATGTTTTGCTGGAAGAAGCAAAATAGAGCAGAATCAATCATCTTTTCAATGAGAGTTTAAGGTGACTTGAGCCTTGCTCTTAGCTCTGCAGAGGACTCCTATACCCTTCTTTGCTACTTCTTTACTAGAAGACTTTTCTCCCAGCAGGGTTGGTACAAGGCTCCGCTTTTATAGCCGAGACCTCCATCTCCTGGGGGAGATTTACAGAGGCTGCTGAAAAAGGACTGGTCCTGGTTGCCTTTGAGCAACCATGGTCTGTGCCTTGTGCATCAAACTGTGCTCGATGGCGTTGCTAGTTAGCCCAAGAAAGCTGCAGAGCTGGGGTTGGAGGTGAAGGGGAAAGACTCTTAAACAATGTAGTTAATTAACTGACCTTTTTGCCTTATTGTAATGCTGTAAGTACCCAGAGGTATTTAGTCTTACTTTTTCCCCTTGCAAAAACCTAGATTTCTGCTTCTTTATATCTCCCTATGGATGACATGGAGCTCCACTTGTAGCAATGTATGTAGAGTTTGTGTGCAGTTCATCTGGGATGTGTACAGAGATGGTTCTTCACTCCTACCTTTTATATGAGGGTTTAAATCAAAGTAATATCATGAGGCATGTGGAATAAAATCCAGATTCCTGGTGCTGAAATCTCCTTCTTAACATCTGGAGTAAGGCTACGGGTAGCACAGGAGTGCAGCAGAATTCAAGGGATGGCAAAAATAAAAGCACATTCGCAGGATTAGGACAATGCAATAGACTGTAGGTTGGTGAGGTGGCCTAACACGTTAACATCTCCCTCCTTCCAGTAGCTCCTCGTTGCCAGAAGCCACTGCCATTCTGGCAAGGGTAACAGAAGGGAAATACTACTGCACCTAAATTATTTTTAGTTCACAATCAAGCACATTTATTTAAAAATAAAATCCTCCACTGGAAATTAAGTTGAGCAGCTGCAGAATTTTTTTTTTTTTCCACAAGCGTGATAGCTTCTACTGGAGAAGCAGAGAGGACAATTTGAAATGATATTCCACAAGGCTTTAATAAAAGAATGTTGGTCAGAGCCTGAAAGTATATTTCTAAGAGCTGTTGTTTTGTACAAGAGGAAAATTCTGTTGATATAAGAATTGTTAACTTTTTCTCATGTATTTGGAAAGGGAGGAGAGTGAAGTATTGTTCTGAGTAAAGAGAAATCAAGAGTTTATGCCAGAAAGGTTCTGCAGATACAAAGAAGTACTAAATAGTTTTGATTAATATTGAAATCATTGTTGGGGGGGAAAAAAAAAAAGAAACAAAGAGACACAGCAAATGAAGACAGTATCTTTGAACCTAATTCTGTACATTGATGATAAGGATGCTTTTGATGCTGACCGGCATATGTAGTATCCAGGCCAGAAATACAACATCAGAATAGAGTAGTTTTGGAGAGACTTCTACTTGGCTTTCTGCTTCTTGGTGGATTTGTGTAAATTTTGCTGAAATTCAGTATCCACTTTACTTTCTTCATTACCTTGTTCAGTGCTACACAGTGAGAGAGCAGTAAGTTATCAGACATAGGGACTGAAAGGGAAGATGAAGATAGCCTTTTTGTTCCATAAGTAGTGGGAGATGAAGCAGCAAAGAAGACAGGAAGACTGATTCAGGAAGATAACACAGTAGCTTACAACATGGAGGACAAGAGAGATCCTTAAAGGTAAAAGAACTGACAAAATTTCACAGCAGGCGCTAGTGGGAGATGAGAATCCAAGGGAAACGTCATGCCATGTGAGAAACAAGCTTTCATTGATCACAACATGCCATGATGTTTCCATGATAGCACTGTCTAGGAAACCATTAAGAGTGGTGAGAAGAGAATACAATATCTGTCAACTTTTTGTTTTAAGAGGTATACATTAAAAATACATCTAACATATGGGACACAAAGAATCTAAATAATGCTATTAAACTTCTGGTAGATGTGAATCTCTAGGGATGTTTACATATGCTTTTGAAGAAAACCGAAAAACATTAGGTCTTGTGTTTCCAGGCTTAATTCATCATTTTATTTTGTTCTGTTTAAAGAAATCTATGCAGAATTAAGTTACTCAAAATAAGCCCAAAATAGAAGACTGAGTTTTATAAACATTTTACATATTTGTGTTTTAATTTGTTGAAAATAGTATAAAATCTGCTCACATTTGGCATCCTGAATACCAATATTAGGAACCCAGTCCCCTGATGCAGTGTAATTTTAACAGTATGATTTAATAGTCTTCCAAGAGATATTGTTCACACTTTTATTTTAGACTAAGGAATTTTATTTTAGTATAGGAAAAATAATATGTATGCATATCTCTGTACCTTATGAACCGAACTACTGTGTGTTAGTTTCTGTGTAGATCTGCATTCACTGCAGAGGAAAAAAAAATAAAAAAATCAAAGTCCCACCAACGGTATTTGATCTGGAAATATATTTATGTAACAGGCACAAAAAAATTAGGCTAGGAGATCCCAGTGTGTAGAGGGTCTTTTACCTCTAAAATATAAACATTCTGTCTTCTAGCACAGGAGGGTTAAATGCAGAGCTCTTAAGTTGAGAAAATATGCAGTTCATGTGAAAGGTTTGATAGCGCTATATACCCACCAAAAGCTTAAATGTGCCCGACTGGTTTTATGGAAGACAGTAAATTAGTCTTTCCTTTACCTTTGACAGGTGAGAAGCAGTTCTTGCATGACTGGTGGCTATCACCATACATCCACTACCACACAGGTGAGGCTTTCAGTTTCAAAATGATGACTGGTAAGAAAAACAAGATGTCTTTCCTGGTTATAAATTTAACTCTTCTATGATTAGTCTGGGCCAATTAGGACACCCCTGGGGTTCAGACTATGGCTCAAGTACAAGCTTGAAAGCCTGATTAGCTGAGGTCTCTTGATGCTTGTTCTTGGTAGTAAATGCTGGCACATATAGTATTGATTTTCATTTAGATATCTTAATGTTTCCAGACAATCCTAGCAGATGTGGGCTGAACTCAGATCTGCGAGAGTGCTGGGCTGCAATCTGCAAGCATTTTTCTTGCCATTTTGTTTCATTTTTCCTAAACTTAACTGATTTGGAATCAGGAGATATAAATGAAAAATGCAGAGTTTGCCTATCAATCATGGCATGTACAAACATTGCTACTGCCCTTTTCTAACATCCTATTACCACCGGGTAGTTGGCTAGTCAAACAGGAATAAAAATTACACTGCAAACATCATAAGTTAGGCTTGATTTGTTGAGCAAGAAGCCTGACAATTCTGTAAGAGTTATATACCTCAGCCTCGCTGAAAATCAGCCTTGTTATGGCTCTGGTACGTCTATAAAGATTGTTCATTTCATATAAAACAGCTACCTGCACTGAAAGGCCTGAAAGGAAGAATGATGCTGGTTATAAATATAGAGGAAAATCTATTTGTCTGCCCCTTCGTGCTGTTAGCGAGTCGCACGATGCAGCCCTTGCACTGTTCCTAGGCAGCAGGAGGAGTATCCCATGGCCACCTTTTGCCTTCATCTTCTGGCCTGGACCAAAGCACATCATCTCTCTTTGTCATATGAGATAAAGCAATGAAGTGTGACCAGTGCCACTGCATTGCACTCTGCCCACCAGGAGCACGTTAATGATAATGAAAAACTATACTGCACCACATTTAAACTAAATGTGAGCGTAAGGCTGTCTGTCGGCAGACTGGTATAACAGTTAATGTCATAAAAGATAAATAGAAATTATTAGAATTGGCTTGGAAGGGATTTTTTATAGAGCAGGGTTGTATTCCTTTAAAGATACATTATCAGACTGTTAAATCTAATTTCAGACTACTGGGCAATTAAAATGATTAACATTCTTTACTCATGTAGTTCGATTCATTAAAGTTTTAAACATCCTTTACACACTATTTATGTTGAAAATAGAGAAATAACATGTTAAAATGTCTTGCGTCATTAATCATTCAAATTTGCTATATAACTACTTTCTCAAAACCTTACTACCACAGTGAATATTTACAAACCTCAGAGGCATTTTTGGAAGGACGAACAAAATCAAATTCCACCTATCTCCGATACGTCCAACAGACCTTTGGTATTTCCCAGCCCCTTTGCATTTGCAAGAAAAAACAGGCAGAAGATTCCTAATAGACTGTTTTAAAAGTTATTCGAGGGGGACTTATTCAAGTCTTAGCTGTCTTCACCTGGGGACTCACTCCGTCTTTGATAGTTGAAGGCAACAGCATGGATGCTGTTACTGAAGCTAATAGGAACTCCAAGTATGAAGTTGTGTGTACTGAAATGAAAATATACTCTGAGTCTGGCACTTACTTTTCAAGTATGTCAGATGGAATTTTGTATTACCTACTGACAAACCAATTTATTAGATGGATATAAAAAGAGATCTTCAGGCTAGTAAATGCTGCCATTAGTTAGAGGTGAAACACCCACGTCCCTTCTGTGTTGGCATTTGTAACAACCTCTGAAACACTGTGGGAAAAGTCATCCAAGTCAGTATACAGTATGTGACAAGACAATTATAAACCATGTATTAATGCTGTTTTTTTTAAAAAAATATTAAGTCTCTAGGCTTTTTAGTGGTTTGAAGCATTTTTTTTTGGTGTGGGTTGTTTTGTTTTCTTTGTCTTCCTGCACCTACAAAAAATGTCTGGTTCTTTTTAAAAGCAATGCTGTAAATTGCAATGACTAATTGAATATAACCTGAACTGTGGTCCCTTATTCTGGGAAGCCAGATTATCATGTTTGCCTGTCCCTGGAAGCAACAGTAGAACCTGTGACCTCATATTGCACCAGGTAAGAAAGCTCAATATTTGCATGTCAGAAGTTCAAAGCAGCACACAGGGCTGCAAGTAGCATGCTGCCTGTGTCCTGGAATGTCCCACTTCCCAGGCTGTAGGCCAAATATGCTGAACAAGTGTGGTCATTACTCTTTCTGTGGCACTAGTAGTAAGAAGAAGAGGTAATTGTAATTAGCCTTTTTGAAATCACCCAAGGGCTCAGCTGATACGTCAAAAATGTGGATGGTATTAAACATGAAGGTTCAGCTATAGTTTTCCAGCTGGCAGCATGATCCTAGAACCAATACCACATTTAGTATGCTAGGGTCTTTCACTTTGAGAACATCAAAGAGTATTCGGATTCCCTCCTAGATGCCTATTTCAGGAGCCATGTGCTCCCTGGATAGACAGTGCAGAAATGGCTTCCTAATTTAGGTGTTCTGGATTAAGCCCAGTTATTTTACAGATTTACTAAGGAACACTGCCTCCTAATCTATTCATTTGAAAAAGATGCCCGAGTTGTCAGAGACAACTGTAGTAATCCTAGGATCATTAGTAAATGATACACTGACAGCAAATGTGTGTCCA
>NW_009710129.1:140785-156146 GCF_000703405.1 Apaloderma vittatum | reverse complement strand
TTCATCTTACAGTAAGATTTGACAATATGAGTTGGTCATCTAACTGTAAAGGATCCACTGAACTGCTCTAGAAGAGACCATTTTTTACCCCTTTGATCTGCCAGTTTCTCCCTTCATTCTGTTGCTCATTCCCTGCGTAAGACGGCCTGACATAACGAGAGGCTCACTACGCAGAATCAAACTATGCTGTTTTACAGTACTATGTACTGTATCTGATGCGGTTTTAACTCTAGACAATAAAGGAAACTGTCAGTCTCTAGCAGCAAGGATGTTTTTAATGTTGTTCCATCATTCTTTTCAAGAGCAACAGGAGCAGAGCCTTTCCCTTGAGAGACTGACAGCTGTTATCGTCTCTGCGATACTATAAGCTTTTGCTGGCTTTTGGGAACAGAAATCCCAGAAGTTCCCCTGAATTTCACTTCAGTGTATGGTGCTCCAAGATATCCCACTAAACAGGCATACAGAGGCACCAGGCCATTACAGAATAGGGCTGATAATGAATAGCTCTTCAGCTGAATATTAAGATCATACTACTTTCAAACTACTAATTTGCTTAACTTTTTCCTACCCCAAATCCTGATGGAGGGAGACAAGGTGGAGAAATGGCCCCCTTAACTTGGACTGAGATCCCTATCTGTCTTCTTGCTGCTGTCAGCTATGTCCTGTGTGTCTATGTCTTATTCAGAAGCCTGGGACTTCAGCATGTTCATGATCTCTCTACTGTCACTGCGGTAGTCACGATGGCTACATCCTGCTTCCAAACTTTTCTTGTAAGTCTGGGTGGTAGAGTGCGTGGTGAGGGATGAAAATCCAAAGTACTGAAAAGGCCTTCCCTATTTGCATTAGAGTAGGGAGAACAGGAAATACTCCTATTGCAATGGTTTTATGCACCAGAAATTGATCTATCATTTTGATTTGTGACAGAGTTTTTGTCTTCAAATTGACCTGACTGTGTTTGGTCGTGTAGTATTAGTATTGATTCTGATGGCCTGAGTACCTTTGCCTAAGCTCAGCTCTCCAGGGGGTTGTTGGACTTGTTTCTCCATGGGGCTGCAGATGAGTCCTACTGAAATGATCACTCAGAAGATTATACTCAGCTGAAAATATAAACACAGAATACCACAAAACCTCACAGATCTCAGAGAGATATGTAACAGAAAATTTAGTCCAGGTTTCTGCCTGTTCTGTTTTGCTAATAATCAAAATTATATAGCACAGGAATTACTTTTATTGTTAATGTATCTGGGAAATTATTTTTCCTTTGAGTTTTTTAGGCTTCTTATACCTCCCATTGATTTTGATTATTTACTGTTTGACAAGGGGAACACAGGCAGCCCATGCTGTGCGAAAGATCAGAGGTGCCTTCGTTCCTCAAGGCTATTGCCTTCTTTAATTCTTCAGTGTAGGATCAGTGAACTGATTGCATTTTCTTCTATTTGATGCTTTATATTTCACATTTCTTTGTCAAACTATTGTAATGTGCTCCTTTAGAGCAAGCTGCTCTGAGAATATAGCCTTTTTGCCTTGGCCATTATAACAACTCTTTGGTGACCTGTAGCAGCAACTTTCAGCCACTTTCCTGATTAATCATTTTCAGTTAAACTGGATGGAGTTAAGTATCTTGTTAATACACTTTATGTGCCTTTTTTTTTTAAATCGGTGTTATATGTATTTCATATTTAATCATCACATGATGTGACTTGAGGGTAGTTCTTTAATTTTTTTACTCAACCAGGATAGTCTTACAGGCCTAAGGGGAGATTTTCTAGCTGCAAACACTATATGTCAGATCTGGAAGTACAAAGCACAGATCAAATATTTGCAAATATAAACAAACAAATGTACAGTCTATTTGGGGATGCAGTTATGTGTGTGCATTTTAGAAAAACAGCTCCTTGGACAGACATGTTTTACAATGACGGGAAAGAAGCCAAGGGATGCGAGTGTTTAGAGTCTTGCTGTTTTCAAAGTGATCCACTTTCTATTAGAAAATAGTTAATGTGAGTATCTAAAATAGGAAAAACAGAAGTTACTTTTGTCAAACCTGACTTTAAGTCATAGTTCCAAATATTTTGATCGAATAGGCTTCTCTCTCTTTTTCTTTACTATAAAATATGCTATATAGTATGTATTTCCAATGACTAATGTTTGTGCTGCGAGTCCCTGTAGATGACAACCTGGGTGATGTTAGATCAAAGTAATTTCATAATTTCTTTATGTTTTTGGCTGTAGTTGGCATCAGTCTAAATGAATCAGTAAAATGGGATGATCTCAGCTCATATAAATAATAGCAGCCTTCTCCTGTTAGAAATGCCTTTCTTCTGGAAAAGCCAGTTGTCCCACATTAATGCATTTCTAATCAAAAACACTAAGCCCCATATGGTATTTTTTAACACATTTGAGAACCCTGGTTCAGAAAGAGTTCTAAATGTACAGGAAACCAAAGTTCATTGTTGTTCAGCACTCAAGAGAATGTACAAGGAGTGTACCCTTGTATTTCTGTGTTATCCTGCTTATTAATTTTATAGTATTGGGTCTCATTCTCTTCCCTTCTCCACTTTCTCTGCTTTATGTGAAATTGACTTCACATTACCATGTTACAAGGTTTATCCTCTTAAACATGATGAACATCAGAAAAGGTCCCTGAGGCGTAAACAAAAACCAAAAGGGGAACATCCCAGAATACCGTCAGATGTTGAGAAATGAAATCCACAATAGTTCAGACTAACAAAATAGTAGAGCTTAAAAGAGTCCTTGCCTATAGAAATGCTGCTTAAAAATAATTTGTTCACATTTTTGTGAAAAAAATATCTTAAAGTTACTTCTGTCTTATAAGATATTTTTGTTTCTGAGTCGTCATCAGTAGATTTGCCAAAATTCATAGCATGGTATGTAAGGTAGAAAACAAATGTGAATTAATAGAATCAATATTGTATATTAACAAAAATTTCTCATGCTATGGAGGCCCTTCAAAATGAAAGTGCATCAGAAGAACTCTAGGTTGGATTTTTATTAATTAAAGCAGATCTTTTAGCACAAAGTGTACTAAAATACACAAAATAAAAAAGTTAACATTATATTTTCTTAAATTTACTGTTTTTCGTCATAGAATTGTATATGAATGTAGGTCAGAAAGTCCTCTAGCCTAACCACCTGCCAAAGCAGGGCCAGCTGTGTGGTGTTGCTCAGGACCATGCTCAGTTTTGCACGTCTTCGAGGATGAAGATTTCATGGCCTCACTGGGTCCTTGTTTCTGTGTTTGACACACTTTTGTTAAGTAAATAATCCAGTAAAATTTTCCCTCGTTGCAACTTATGTTCCAGGGATGTGGAAGCCTGAGGATAGACTTTTCAAGTCTAAAAGCACAGTAAAAAATGCGCAGTACCTTGACTTCCTTTTTGTCACTAGGTCTCCTGCACCTCTCAGTCAGTAGGCTCAAGTTTTCTCTAGCCTTCCTCTTGCTCTTGTACTTAGGGAAACCCTTTGTGTACTTCCTAACATCCTTCACTAGTTTTTGACTTTCCTAATTCTATCTGTACATTCTTAGACAATGTCTCTGCCTGTTCCCACTCTCACCTTCTGTGTGTTTCCTTTCCACATCAGCAGATGTTCCTTGTTCATTCATGCTGGCTTGAATTTCTGCATGTTGGAATGGACTGCTCTGGGCTTTGAGATAGTCTTATGCAACAGAAAAAATCACAGAATCATAGAATGGCCTAGGCTGGAATGGACCTTAGAGATCATTTAATCCAACTTCCCTGTCTTGGGCAGGGATGCCTCTCAACTAGATCAGGCAACACCTGGGGACCAAATGGGTCCCCAACCCAAGGTCCACAATCTTGGCATTATCAGCACCACACTCTAACCGAGTGAGCTAACCAGCCCCCCAGGAAGAGAGGTCAACGGACCCCACCCTTTTTTTCCCCCAAGTCAGTATTTTAGTTTCCAGTTGCGTCCTGGTAATTACAAGGTAAGAAAATATATGTTAGGGAGGAAAACTGCCCTTAATGGCAAATTTGGCAACAGAAGAATGAGTGAAAGGGAATGGAGAGTGATAATGGAAGGATTTAATTTCAGCATGCACAATTCAGAACTTGAGGAAAACTGAGATAAAATTATGAATTCTGTCTTGAGGACCTGTAGTTCAACTACTCTCTCTGGCAGAAATAGGCCGTGTAGAGAGGGATTATCTAGCTGACAAACAGATCTGTGTTACTTCATTGTACTGAGCATCTTTTCCTTCAGAATTTTAACACTTACTTTTAATCAGATGATTGTAAGGAAAAATTAATCACTGGCCACTACAGACTGCTTTTTGACAGAACTACATCTATTTAGGTGGAGGGATAGAGCTCTACCCTTTCTGGGTGTGAACAGCTCTTAAATGGGCTAAAACATGCAGGATAGAAAGACTTTATCGTAAGGCACACTTAGAAAGTACCTATACGAAATTATTATTCAGCACACCTGGAGTCTCCTTCAGCTCAGGTGAAGCTAATTCCCACAGTGTCAGCACCAAATGGTTATTTCAGGATGATAACAGAGGCTAGAAATTTAGTTAGAATGTGTTCACATGCAGAAGGAAACCCAGGCACGCCAACGTGCTTCCTCTAGTTAACTTAAATTGCCCCTCAGACCCTGCAGTGCTTTTCACTGATGTACTTCTGTAACATTACTCGAATGACATTTTGTCATTTGCTGGATGTTAACCTGCAAAAATGTTATATTTGCTCCTTTACTTTCAGACATGATGACATGCATTGCAGCCCCCAGTTGTTGGGGGGTAATTTTATGCTCCTTTCCTGACAGACAGGATTCCAATAGCACCATATGTCAAAAACTCCAACCAATTCCAGTCATGTACCCATGCCGTCCAGCTGTCACAGCTATAATTATTGAAACTAAAGCCCAGAGAAGTTTGTAGTTTTGGAAATGCTCTAGTCTCCTTAGATCTTTACTACTGATGTTATAGCTGATTAGGACCCTGCCAGCCTTCTGTTGGTCTCTTGAAAACTGCTGTAATTCTCATTCATCATGGAAGCTAACCAGCTGCTCCAGAGCCATCCCCTCAAATGTGTTGCTTGATGGTATACTTCACTGTTGTCCTGACCTTGATGTTTTGGATGTTCAAACAAAGGCTACTTACTGTGTTTGAGCTGGTACAAAAGGATCTAGTTAACTACATTCTGCAATGAAAAATGAAAACATTTTTGGTAGGTACCTGGTGTCATAGCAAAGATTGCTACTAACCTACACTCACTTCTTGGTCATCCTGCTACATTTTCATGAGTGTTCCAGGTGAGGGAGTAAGAGGCAGTGACCTCCTGGAATACTCTCCTGTCAGGCTGATGCTGACATTTTGGCAGGAATGTCCCTCTTATCTTTTAGCAGAGAAGGAAGTGGCTCATGTAATCAGAGTTTTGAACCTTTGCATCCACTTTTGTCACTTTCCTTCAAATGTAATGAAGGTTACCATCTTTTGATTCTCTTTGAAACTTTGGTCTGAGAGGTTAGCTATTGACTTTTTCTATTAAAATCTTAAACCTGGAAGTCTTATGATCTCGAGGTATTTACAAGTTTTAATGTTTTTGACAGACTTTGCATTCGTATCCATTGTAATGCCAGATATATGTAGTACATAAAGCAGCACCTTCCTAGATTGCATTTTCACACTATATTCTTTTTTTTTTTGTCTCCAGGAATCAACCTCTCTTGTACTTATTGTCATATTTCACTGGCAGCGCTTATTATGCTTTTCTGGTTTGTTCATTCACTTAGGAGGCATTATTTATTCTATATATATGAAAACTTTTAAATTTAAATAAAAAAACATGTAATTTATATGTCTTGTATTTTCATCAAACAGCAACTTGTAATCTAGTGCCTTGACTCCAATATACTGCTTTCAAGCTGGATTTCCTAAACTCTTTTGAGATGCTAGGTAAGAAAATGTCAATACGTTTGGATCAGAAACTTTTATGGATGAGGAGAGATTTTAATGTGTGAAAAGCAAGACTGAGCTGGAACAACTGACTAATTTGATGAAGAAAATGAAAGATGGAAATTTGTTAAACATATTCCTCAGCAACTGTCTTTTAATAATGAAGAAACTATTTCAATAAAAAACCACCAAAAAAAAGAGTGGAATTTGATATTGCTGGAAAGAAGGCTCAGAATTACTTTGATATTGGAAGAAAATCAAGTGTGTTGTCATGCAGATCACTGGCTCCCATTTACAGTCAGCAAGGATGTAGATTTAAAAGGCAGACCAGATTCTTCTGAATGCACATAAGAAATTATCCAAAACAGAAAACGAACTTTAATGTATGGTTAATTCATAGTTTTAAGATACATTTTAATGACCAAATCGGGAAAGTATCAAGAGATTGGGTCCAGTGGACCCTAAGGTCCTCATTGTTTTACAAATCTCTGTGTGCCAAATCTCTCTCTCATATTTTCTCACTAACTAGCTCTTGGTGGAAGCCTGAGTTCAACAATTTCTAGACAATTGATTGCTTCTGACCCCACTTTTGGGACTCTTAGTAGTCCTTCTTAAAGTGAGCTGAATAATAGGTGAAATGCAACTGTTCAGTAGGAAACTGGAGGATAATAAAGATGGAGTCATCAGTCAAAGCAAGTACAACTGGATGACCAAAGACATGGAAAGAAAGTAAACAGAGAGAAGAACAACTGGAGAAGCAATCAACGTAAGAGCAGCAGGGGGATGTGTAAAGAGAAACATGACATGGGATTGTATCATGAATAAGAGAACTGAGACATCTGAGCTGATGATGTCAGCAGTGAAAGACAAGCCTGAGCAAATGGTTTAGAACAGCAAGCAATGAATAAATGATGAAAAGTGTTTTTTGAAGTGCTGTACAATGTGGGATACAAAACAGATGAAATTTTTTTTTTAGAAATTTCCCACTAAAAATGAAGGAGTTGGAATTCTGAGACATAGAAAAAGACTCAGTAAGAAACTTGAAAGAAAAAGGTGCGAGCGTAAGTGCAGGACTCTGGCTACCATACAATGAACATCAAGTAAAACACAACCTGTTCAGAATGAGATTTAGTTACAAAAACCGTTCAGGACTGAATGAGTGGGGAAGAGTGAAAATAGTACAAATCTACTTCAGAAAATAAGAAAAGTGTTAGCAGAATGCTCTTATAACAGATGGATAAAATACTGCTGCTAATCCATAACAAGTCTGAATGCAGTTGTGTGTGTTCACATGTTCTCAGTGACATGGATGTCAAGTCCTTTTCCCTTTTCCTAAATTTTTTTTCGTACATAACACATTTCCTAAACCCCTTAGATCTATGTAAATAACAGTCAAGCACTCACTTTGCATCTCCTGTGTGTTGTCTGGGAAACTGTGGGGTTTTAATGTCTTGATGTTAATAAGAGTTGGAAACAATTGTAAAAAGGGCTTTGGCTGATAATATGTAACTTTCTTATCCTTATGGAATGTGGTACTTGGGGATCATGTAGAACATGCTTAATTCTCCATTGTTACATGGTAAGGCCCAATCACAAGCCTAATAGCATAATACTATACACTGCAGCAAGAATGCTGCAAAAAAGTTCAAATAGGGAGCTCACTGGCCTAGTAGGTACTGTTGAGTTGGATATGGAACCTTCACTTGCATGCAAGAAATTATGAAAACGGTTTCTGTGATTTATTGATTTATTGTACCTATGCTAACTGAGGCAAAGGAAATACCTGGCACTCCTAGGAAGCAATAGAATTGTGCTTTTTTAACAAGGATTTCACTTGGTTTTAAATTATTTTTAATACTTTTAAAAAATCTATCATATAGAAGTCTTTAATTTTCAGTTTTAGACTGTTGAGTTGGCATGTAAAGAAAACTTGCTCTTACTCCATACTTTGAAAATTATTCGAAGACAACATTTTTATAAACTTCTTATAAAGTTTTAAAAGAATGTAGCAGCAGCAACTATAGAATTACAGTGATGGGTTGATACCCACTGCTTTGCTAGGAATAATTGTTACTTTGTAATTATTTCATAATAACTGTATTATTGATATAGTTGCACTTTGGGTTTAGGTTTCTTTTTTGTTTGTTTAATAATAGCATTTAATAGGGGGAAAAAACAACTAAAAGCCAAAATAATAGCTGTTTGTAAGATACTACCTTCTTTTTTTACTTTCATTTTTTTTTTAACTGATAATATGGTACAGAAGTCTGCTAGGCAGAAGCATGTCAAGCTTGCTTTTATCATTAGTGCTGTTATTACTGTTTATTAAAATAATGTATATTAAATTTAAAGTCCTGAGTCATCACTGGTTTATAAAACTATATGTGTAGCTATACATTCATAATTATTTGTGGAAGGTATTAGTATTGTAAATACAGCCTATCTTTGTTATGAGAGTGGCATTAATAACAGAATTTCATAAATGTCGACATATAGTATGATAATTTCAAGACTCTCTGAAAATATGGTGCATTGTAGCTGAAGATATTCACAAAGGCATGTTGCGTGTGCCACTGAGGAGGGGAGGGGAGGGCTGTTTTGTGCTTAGGATGTTTTCTGATGCATAAATATTAGCATTAAATAATTTTGAATGCCTTGTTTCCTAAAAAGATTAGTAGCTCTTCTCTACGTGATAAATTGTGCAAGAGTTATTGTTCTCACCAGCATTCATACTGTATTATTCTGTGTAGCTTTAAATAACCAAGTCCAAATTATGCTCAGCAAGCTGTTGGGAAAGCTTGGAGGAATCTCAGAGCTGAAGGGCCAATTTGTGCCCTGACTTACATCCTGTGCAAATGTACTGACTCCATCATAGTTGTAAAGGATATAAGATTATAAAGGTTTTAATCTGTAACATTTTTTTTTGTACTTGTCTTAGTTCTATTAGGTTTTTTCCTATTTTTGTTTACTTACTATTCCATTCTAATATAGGGGAATGTCGTGCCTATCTCTTGCTCAGTTGTAGATAGCATATCATGATCTTTTACTTGGCATCTCAAACCTTATGTGAAACTCTAAAAAAAGGGAAAAAAACTACGTGCTTATTTATCAAAACTCCAAATTATGTTTTATGCCATTTAGAATCACAGACTTTGTGCTTGCAAATAATGTATATCCTTTTTGTAAAATATATTTGTTTCTTTGTTATGGCTATATGTTTGTATCTTTAAATTGGTAAGTACAGGCCACTTCTCTTGTGCATCTAGATTGTCTCATCTAATAAGACTTTTTGCAGTCCACGCTGCTATTCTGCATGTAAAATTACAGGCACTGGGGAGACAGGCTGTGTAAATGTGGCTTCACCAAATCTGGTTTGAATCACTAAAGATTCAGCCAGCTATTGCAGTATGCAGTATCTGTGTATTATTTTGCCCAATTTTAAACTTTTTCCTCTCCTCTAATTGCCTAGGTGTGATTTCTTATGCTAGAAAACAGAGAGACTGAAATAAGGGTTCTTTGGAAATATCAGTCATCTCGAAGTGCTTAGGTATTTTCACCTGATTTTGTTCCCTGATGTCTTCTGCAGGAAGAAAACCTCAACTTCTGGGTGTTGTTAAGTATCTGGCAGAAAGTCACAAAAGCAAAGGTGTTCAGGCATAGACCTAGTGTTAATTCAAGCTGTGCAAATAATTTAACACAAGTGAAAGAACTGAACTAAGCAGTTTCCACCGAGTTTAAGGACAAAGCGAATAATTCCACATTTCTTAATGACCTTAGAACAAAGAACTATTTTATAAGACTATCCATCTTACTGTAATTAGACCTAAGTCTCTTTAATAAAGAGTGTAGAGCCAGGTACTGCACTTGCTTTCTTGTTGTGCCACCATATAACTTATGTATCTTTATTGATTAGGTAGCCCCACTGAACTTGGTGGGACTAGTGTTTCAGGTTGTTCTTCTTGTGGGAGTGGACTTTGCGAATAGCTCTGCAATACTCTTATTTGCTTTTTGTACTACCAAATGCTGACAATCCATCTCACCATTGATTAATATAAGAAAAATACCAAGAATTTCAACGGGAAAAAACAAAGAACACTTAATGTATAATTGTTGTCTAACCCACGGATCCTCACGTTGTTATTTTTCAAGTGAGGAGGATGCTCATCCCTACATAACTGTTGAGCCAGAGAAAACCTAATAGCTGACTGAATAATAGAAGAGAGTGAACCAAGCTATGCAACTATTCAAAGCTCACTACAGTTTGTTTTCATAACAGTTTAATTTGGCAGTAATTGAAATTGAGAAGCTGATTTAGAATGACAAGAGTCAGAAAATAAATGCAATTTTTTGGCAATTACTGACTTCAGAAATAACTGGCTTAGGAAACCTTGTCGGTTTTAATCGTTCCCTTCAATCAGAATTATTGTGTAAGCCTAGTTTGGCTCTTCTGCCATCTTGTGTTTTCTGGGCATTCAGTCACAAGTTTGAATAACGGAGATTTTGGCAAAAATATAACAATTTGAAACGTTCACTGTACCTGCAAATGCAATGAGTAAAATTACTAGTGGATGTCATAGACTAATGAAAAAATATAATGTGGGTCAAACATAGCTATGCTTAACCTCTGCAACTTGCCTAAGACATACAGTCTTTCACTAAGTGATTGAAAAACAAAATTAATCTCCACTTGAAATCAGAGACTGTAATGTGCAAATATGCTTCACAAAGGATAGTGCCCTTTGTTAGTCATATTATGGAAACGCAGTTGGTGAAAACAAGAGCTTTGTGCATTCAGACCAGATTCTCTTTTCATCACTGTGGCAGAATTTCCATTGCCCTTCCACAGAAAAGGAAAAGACTGCTTTCATATCCTTTATCTCCACCAAAACCGTGAAGTTTGTCCTTAAGGTTCCTTCTTAAATTGCCTTTAGAAATTTTTGCATAACATTGGCGCATCTTTTAACCTAGTTGTTCTCTCATGGCCTTTACTACTCCAAGACTGTTTTCTGCCTTCTCAAGAAGTCAGAGAGGATGGTGTCCCACCAAGACCTTTATCAGGTGCAAGAAAGTTTATGGCTTGTTCAGGAAAGCTGTCGTAAAAGGAAGGAGGGTTCACAACTTTAATTTGCCCCAGTTTCAACACACTATGAGTAAGTGCTGTGGGTTTGTTTCCTTATAGAAAGTTTTGGAAACTTTTGTGCAAGCATAATTTTTGAAAGATCCTTTATGGAAGCAGTTAACTCTGCTGGCATATGGAGAATTTATAATTTTTGCAAGTGTTATATAGGAGAGACCCTCTCATGTGAGCATATGATGCATTCATAACTCGTGTTATGAAATCTGCCTCTGTATCTGGCAATGATTTCAAATTTCCTGAGGTCTCTGTTTAAACTATAACACAAATCCCAAGCACAAACTGTCAGTGAAAGGGAGCTAAAGTTATGGTATGTTATATTTTGGTAAAAAGTATTAACAGAATATTTTAATTTTTTAGGCAGATTGGGCATAAAGCAATCACGTGTACATCTTAAAAGGTAGGCTTAGCATTTACTTCTGTGTTACATGCTGAAGCTCAGTCACTCCCTTTCTGCGCTGTCTCCCAAAGACCTTGTCTGATGTGTTTCTGAAATGCGTTTTTGTCTCACGCAGATAATTGATGCTGATTCTGCTGGCCAAAATTTTGAATTCTTAAGTATTTATTACTATTAATTGCCAACTGCATGAGGAACTGTGACTCCTCTCTTCCCCTGGAAGCCTCCTTTTTAAAGAAAAACTATCTGTTTCATTTGATGGTTTTCACAAAGTATTGTAATCCTCCCAGTTAACCATCTCACCTCTGACCAACTATCCCATTTGCACCTCTTCTAAAATAGATTTTTATGAACTATTTTGCTTTCTTTCCTTTGGACTATGAAAAGAATATCCTGTATAGGGGAATTATAGATGATTCTTGCACAAGTAAGAGTGTAACATTGAGGAATAGTGAAAAGAAGGAAGGTGTTTTATTTTAGTGTTAATACATGTGTATCTAAATCACGTGCTTCCAACAACAAAATTTCTTTGTAATATGTGTGGTTAGAGTTTGTTTTGCTGGAACTGAACAGTTACCAACTGGAATAAGTTCACAAAATGCTGTATTCCTGTATTTCTCACTTCTGTAAGTAGCTTGGTGGTCAGTTGTCTGACTCAAAGAGCTTGGGCAGCTCACGCTCTTGTCCTCTCCAATGCTGTTCAACTCTTCTACCAATCTATAACAAGTTCTACTAAGACATGAGGATAAATGATTTTTTTTTTCCCCTAAAAATCCAATGCATCTCAGATACTAGGGCATTGTTGTTGAAGACTATTTACTATGCTGCCCCCTAAAGAAGCTTTGGTTTAATTTATCTGAATTAATTAAACAGTAAAAGCAGCTCAAATACAGTGTTTTCTGTCAGGAAGCACAACACAGATACGTAGTTCTGCTACTGAAGCTGACAGGAGTCTGAATGGTTTCTGCGAAAGTTTTTATATATTCTGTAAGTTTATATAAACTTTCTTTCAAACCTCAGGCTTGTATGCCAAGCTTTAAAACAAGAAAGCGAATTTTTATAGTCCTGTTATAATGGAAAGGTTGACTTTGTTTATTATCACAGATGATTTAAATAATATAGGAAAAATTAGGTAAGTAATGAATTTAGAAAATTATGTTTTATTCTATTAAGCCCTTAGAAAACTGGCATTTTAACAAAAAATGCAGCAAATGAACATGTTTACAGTTAGTTATGTAGATTCTTTGCCACCCTCCTTTCTCCTCCTTTAAAAAAAAAACCTCAACACCCTACACAAAACACTGTTTTAGGTGAAAGATGTTTCTGTCATATTATTTTTTCCAAGACAAACATTCAGTGCCTAGACTTTGAAACAAGTGCTTTATTCCTGAAAATTAAAATAAAGTATTTTCATGTAATCAGTAAATTTTCACATGAAACTTTACAACAGCTATATTAAATGGTAAGAATAACTACTATTTTGAAATTCTGAACATCTGATAATTAGACCAACCTTTAAGAAATATTCAGAGTTAAGGCACATTAGAATGTATTCCACAACATGGAGACAGCCATGACAAAGAAACATTATTCTTAGATTTACAATTAATTACCCTTATGTCTATACCTTGCATTCAATTTGCATATCTTAAAAGTGCTGTAAATTTCATAGCACTCCCTTGTTATTTAAGATCATTCCGCTTCAGTAAAAGTTTCTACAGTGATAACTTTCTCTTGATTATGTGGTTGTGAGGTCAATAAATCTGGCTTTACTTTGCTCTACAATGTTATAATTTTTCTTTTTTTGTGTGTGTGTTTTTCATTATTTTGCTCCTTGTTCCTCCTGCCCCTTCTCATTTATAATCCCCCAAAGAACCAGTAGATAGAGAAGTCTGGCTAGAAGACGAAGTGAGTGGTCAGATTCTCAGATGTTATCTTTTTCCCAGAACGCACTGGTACTGGGTGTCTGACATGTTCTATACATCTTTCTAGTGTCAACCTCATTAAACAAATACAACTTGATGTATAGCTCTCAAGAAATGAAATTTCATGCAGTGAATTTTCTGTATTCCAGCTTGTGGTGTTCTTTTTTCTCCCTTTTTCTACTTCACGAGTAGTGTTGTACATTTTTGATTTCTGGAATAATTTTACATGGTGACCATTCATAATTTTGTACCTTAACATTTATCAGTGTTTTTCTGCTATTTAGAAATATCCGTGTTTCAAGCTCACAGCTTGACGTCTTTCCTACTTTTTAAACAAGGTATTGCTATGGCTGGATAAGCTGTGATTTACCATTCAGATTGTGGTTCAGTATGTTTACTTTGGTCAGGTATGTGTGTGGATTTTCTCTAAATATTAGACATATCTGTTGCAACACACTTGTAAATTTCATAGTCTTTTATGGATAATTATGTATAAATGTGCTAGAACTGTGTTTTACAGTCAAATCCAAGGTTAACACAATATCATGTAAGCCAGAAGGACATTGAACACTTTGCCAGAATAGTAAATATTACTGCCACCTTTTTTTTTTCCTTTTTTTCCCCTTCAGCTTAAAAGAATTTTTAAAAGAAATATGTTTTCAAACGAAAATAAACCTTCTTTAATGAGACTATATATTATTTACAGAAAAATGCCACTAAACTCAATTAGTACTGGTCTTACCACTGGGTAGAAATGGAAGTTGTTGAGTATTTATTTAAAAAATATAGTTCATTGAAGTAATTTACTGAATCTGGGGCAATATTCTATTTTTAATCAAGTTAAAAAGTATAATGTAAGCAAAACCAGCAATACTTGGTATAGATTTTTGTAGATGCACTCCCATAAAAAATACAGAGACAAATGCATAAAGTTTATGCCCAGCCTCTTTATTTTACTAAGAAAAATTTTTTGAATGCTATTTTAAACAGGTAATTCCTTATTGCTACACCTTTGTATTATTAACTTGTAACTTATTAGAATTATTTAAAAAGTTACTGCTACAGTCTTTTTCATTCAATATTTTACTGTGTAACACTATTATTTAAAACTAGTTTTCAGCAGCCGTGCAAAACATTGTCTGTTGCTCAGAAACAGAAATAATAAAATAATGGAAAGCAGAGCTATTTCATTAATGTAATGACTAGCTCATATATTAAACAAAACCTCAGAATATGGTACTTTTAAATGTCTTATTGAGCGATCCGATCATTGTGAGCTTTAAAGCTGAAAATATATATGATTTTGAAATGAAAGAATCTGTTTTTTTCCCTTGGGATGTGATGTTGAAGCTATGGGAGAGAACAGGGTGCAAGATTTAACAGATATATTCATCTCTGCTTCTGAATTTCTCTCAGGCCTTTTAATAGATAAATAGTTTTGAAGATCTAAAGTAACTACATTTATCTTGATTTTTATGGGCCTGATATTAACAAGTGTTGAATAGGACACAATTCTGTTTGATTATAACATTTCTATTAAAATGATTTTTAAAAACCTTTCCAAAATTCTAATAACACTATTTCAAGGAATATAACATGGTAGTGGAGATTTGCTAGCCCTAGAATACCTTGGCAAAAGTGTTCAAGTAGCAAGAGTTTTTCTAGTCTTATGTCCTATATACATCTGTTAAATTACTCAGAGATCTCATTAAATAAAGCTAATGTACTTGTAAAACAGTAGGGAGAGACAGTATATCATTGTAACTGTTAGAAAGAGCCATTCTGGCAAGGAGGGAGCCAAGAAGGCTAGGTGTATGCTGGTCAGTGTAGATGTTTCTAGGCCATAAATCTTGGCCCTTTCCTGCCTAGTTATTGTGTATTTCTTTAGGTGAGAGATTGATTGTAGCAATGGAAGATGAATTTGCCCATAGACCTTTTCTTTTTTTTTTCTTTATACTCCTGAT
>NW_009710129.1:125785-135785 GCF_000703405.1 Apaloderma vittatum | reverse complement strand
TGCCAGACATTTCCAAGTACGTTGATATGAATGCGCTTAACAATATGTCGGTTACTCACCTTGGGGCTCTGTTTTAAATGTCGTCCAGACATTTCCAAGTACGTTGATATGAATGCACTTAACAATATGTCAGTTACTCACCTTGGGGCTCTGTTTTAAACGTCGCTGTACATTCTAGGTTATTTAAACTGAAAACAGTTCATGGTAGTGGTGGCATTTTGAGAGACTGGTGAAAGGACATAGAAGGACGCCACCTAGATATGCGCATTACCTGGTAGGTTGCTCCATAGAGGTTGTATTCAAGCCTAGGGAGGTGATTGAGTCACCATCCCTGGATGTGTTTAAGTGTTGCTTAGATCTTGTGTTAGGTGATATGGTTTAGGGGTGAACTTGTAGTGTAGGGTTAATGGTTGGACTCGATGATCCCAAGGGTCTTTTCCAACCTGAATTGCTCTGTGATTCTATGATTCCTATTGTCAGAAAGGAAGGCTTCTGTTGTGCACACATAAGGCCACTACTTTCTCAGCCAGTGAGTTTAGACCTAACTTTTTCAATCTGTCCCTGAATGGTCCTGTTCTCTGGTTCTGTAACTGTCAATGAGAACAAGCAATAAAAGGCCCAGCAGAGTTGCCACTAATAGTGGTGAATTAGGCATTCCCTGCTTTATACCAAATACCCTTGATGTTTTTCAAATGAAGTGGAGATCTGTTTTTCAAAGCTATGTAAAATATATGTGTTTAACATAGTAGTTATACTAGTTGTATGAAGAGAGTTGTCAATCAAAACAGCATTGTTTAAAATTTTTGAATAAATAATTGGTGTGTGAATCCTGCATCCTCAGCTGACCTAGGTGTGATAAATCTAATTATGCCAATGCTGTGCACTTTTAAATGCTTCTTTGTTGCTTCTTTTTAATTGACTGGAAAAATGTGATTTTCCTATCTTTTTTCTTTAGATTTTATAGGGATGTATTATTGTCCTCTTAACATTAGAAGGATACCCCTAGAAATTCTGAGATTTGCTTTACAGAAACCATGAACAATAAATGAAAAAGCAGCAATTAATTTTTTCCAGAAAACTGGCGCTGCTATATGGAAGAAAACTAACAAGTCTTGCTTTCTGCATGCTCATAGAGTACTTGAATTCTCTTGATCTCAAATCACTCTGTTTAGGAGGGTATGAAGGCAGAAAACTCTTCTCAAACTTCCAGCTGAAGGTGTACCATCTTGCAGCATGCCAAGCTATTTTGGCTGCTGCTGGGGACATACCGCTGATTCCTTATCCATGAAATCTGGACAGAATTCAGAGCACACAGACTGGTTTCTCTTCAGCCAAGATGAAAAAGCCTGAATCCTATCCTCCAGATTGGAAGATTAAGAGGTGCTTAGCTGCCCAGATTGCATTCCCACTTCAATGCGCAAAATTGGGCCTTACTATATTTATGTATCATTTTTAAACAGGGAGAAATTAATGCAATTTCTAAAATATTGTCTATTAAGGATACATAGAAAGAGAAGTTCTATAGAAGTAACATATTTGCAAATAAGTATAGTTTTGCAGTAAAACATAGTGGCACTCATAAAACAAATTCAGGAAAAGTTGTACTCTTTCAAGTGAGTATTCTTACTTTACCATATATTACTATGCCATGATCAACTCCTGGGCAGGAGCCCTTTTCCGTAATGGGGATTGTTCCCCATATTTGTGACCAAGACAATACCAGTTGCTTAAAGTGGTGTCTTCTCACAATGTCCTGTTCACTGTTAAATTATGTTTCTGTATTCATTATTTTCTTAGTTACAGGGAAATGTAGTAAGCCTCTAAACGTGTAGCAAACTTTGAAGGAGAGGCAAAGCTTCCCTTAGATGTGATTAATATGTGATTAATATTGCTTATGGTGCAAATAAGGGGATGTCACATGATTTTATTGGAAACAAGTTGTCTTCATTGTGTTTCAACCGCTTGTGAGACATTGTCTCCTTAAGCCCTTCAGCATGGTTTGCGGGCAGCAATGACCACCAATATGCATTTGTATTGGACTTTGATTAGAAATTAATGAGGCATACAGAAGAAAAAAATCTGAAATATTAAATATTCATGAAATAAGATGTTGGATCTTGGGATAATTCCGGTGGGAAAGGACCTCAGGAGGTCATCTAGGCCAATCTTCAGCTCAAGCTGTCACATCGTTGTTTATGACTGGCCTTACCTGAGCAGTCCTGGAACTGGTCTAAAGTGCTGAAACTGGTTCTAACTTTACAGACATTGAAGCTATGGAGGTTCACTATGGAGAGGAGGGTTCAACTTAATGATAAGTACTTCTTAAATGTCTGTCTGCAATTTGTCTTTGAAGGTTGCATTCCAAATATTCTTCCTCCTGTAACCTTAGAGGACTTTTTCCTGAGTATGGATACAGCAAAGACAGACTTGTCTTTTCACTCAGCTTTAAAATCTTTAATTATATTTGACAACATTTTACACTGCGCTTAGTTCATTCTCTCAAAAGCAGAAAGTATGCAAACTTTACACAGAAGTGGGCAGAAAATTCTGGCTACATTTGTTTGCTATAGTGAAAGCCAATTCACTAAAGGCAAGCTTTATACTTATTTTGTTGAAACTTGAACAGGAAAATATGTCTAGTGCCCTATATGGAATTTTGAGTCAAAATTACAAAGGAAAATGTAGAACCAACTGCAGTTTGAGGCCCAGAGCACTTACATGGCTATTGCCTATATTGTTTTCGCATCTTGTTTTCTGATTCACTCCCACAGCGTCACAAATGTTTTGTCACATGGAAAAAACCATTTTGTATCTAATTCTACCATATCTAGCGATGAAACATCATCTTATGTGGGCTGAAATCATGCTTCCAGAGAAGCAGCATGAAGCCTTGTTTATTTGATGACCCCATATCATTCCTGGAACATAGCAGAGGAGACTGCTTAGAACATCGTGTGCTACTATTGAGTGAATTTCAGAGTCCAGGCCCTGCCCTGACATGTTTCCATCTATCCCCTGCAATGCATACAGCCGGACTATTCCATCTGCTTCTAATGAGGCATAGCGAGGGAGGAAATCTTATAAACAGCCTCCACAGCACTTACAGTTTTACCAAACATCTTTGCAACAGTATTTGTGACAAAGAATTTTAACTATTTGTTTATTATAATATCTGTTGAAGTTGAACAGAACAAATTAGCCAGTTCCTAAACCTGGCAAGCTCTTTGGCTGAAATTTTCCTGTACTTTGAGAGCCAGTTCTGAATCACAAATTCTTGTTTTAAGGGTCTTGCCTATATTATCCAAAGTAGAGATGAAAATTTCGTATGTACCTATTCTGTTATAGGGGTAGTGGAATTCTAGCTGGATTTAACTCTAAACAAAGAGTAAAGCTGTTCTTTATTCAATTCCACTTGTAAACAAGTTATAGCAAAATATAAATGAAGAATGAAACAAAGGAACAAAAAATACCACTTTGTATAGGCTTTCTTTTTACGTGTAGGCTTCTTTATACAATAGAGTAGTGCAATGTTTTTTTAGAGAGAAATAATTTACTGTGATGTGTATGAAATGGAATTTTGATAGACAGAATAAGCTGCAATCCAGTTCTAAACTATAGATTTTCAAGCAGATTGATGCAACAAATTGTTAGCAAATAGCAGTTTGCAATTTGATGCTAATTAGACATAAGGCAAATATGTGCCATGACAAATTAGCAGCAAACCATACTGAAAAGGATTAGCAAGAGCTGGCACAGAGACTGCTCGATTTTGCATACTTCCTTGTCTTAGTCTAGGAGGTCTGAGCCAGTTTTCCTTCTCTGTAAATAGGAAACCAGAGCAGAGATCATAGGCATGCTAGAATGCCTTTAATTGCATATTTGAAATGTTTTAACTCTCTCTTAATCCCATGGAGGCTTTTCTCCATACCACCAGCTTTATTATCCTGGGAGATGATCAAGTACTTTATCCATTTAATTTTATAACTAAATACATTATGAGGTAAGTAACTCACAGGGTTATTTACTTTAGCAAGTCTATTGTACTTGTAGATGTACGAAAAAGCCCTGTTCTTATTCAAAACACCTTTGCTTAACTTCCTGCAAATGTGTTTTTCAGTAGGTTTAATTATTCATTTCATTAATAAATTAATTTTTGCTAGAGGATTTTTGCATTTCTTTATTGATGTCCACAATGCCCTTGTAAGTAGTTGATCTAGATCAAACTCATTGTGATATCCAGAAGTAATAATGTGGTTGTGTTTTCAAACCAGAGTGAAGCAGGCAGGTGATTTTCAACCCAGTTCTTCAGCCATATGTCTGAATACAAACATAGCGGTAAGTGTGACTTCATATCTAAGTCAAGCTGCATTTGCATCTTTAAATGGTGAGATAACACTAAACACAAACCACGGTAAAAATACCTCATTATTAAATTTAAGCAGCTTCTTCTTTCTTTATGTGTTTGTTTATTTTTTTAAAGTTAAGAGTTTCTGAGGTAAGCCATTGATTTCTCCCAAGCTTTCAGTTCATATTTACTGATGTGTACTTTGTCAGTTTGAATATTTAAAATGACATTTTTATACTTCAAGTAATCATCGGGTAAATCAGAAGTTCTAAAATGCTGTTTCTCTTTCCAAATCTGAATTTTCAGGGCGTACAAAATATTTAGCTTACTAGCTGATGTAAGACGGTTGGTTGTCTAGAAATATATATATTTTAAATTCCAAACATTCCTATATCCATATATGGATCAAAAAATTGTTAGAAGTAGTTCAAAGGTGCTAAAACATTATGTGGTTAGATGTATACACACATTTGAGTTACCAAAATGAATGAAGTGGGAAAATAAAAGGATTATGCACAAAAGATACTTAACTTCTTTTGTAAGTCTTGGAGAGAATTTCTCAGACAATTTAAACCATGATCAATATCAAGTTTTGCCACAGCGCTGTCTTCACATATAAACAGCATGATAACAGGATTTACAAAAAGGCAATGAAAGAACTTGTGTAAAAAAAAAAAGGGAAAAGCCAAGCTTTTCTTGCAATTTCTGAAGACATTTTTGTATTATTCACATAAAAGGCACTGTCCTATAAAGCTTTTGTGTGCACTGGACTCGAGAACATCTTGCTAGTACTGCCATGCTGTATCTCACTGTATTTATGTCCTCCCTTTTGCCAATATTTTTGCCAACTTACCACATCACATCTGAAATTAAGGCAACGATCTTCATGGCAGTGCAAAATCTTAGAAAAGTTAATTGATTGCCCTCCTGGCACAAAGATATATTTCGTTTCTTTTGTCCATGTAATACACTGCTGATGTGTTTTTGTAGGCAGTCATTTACATATATCGAAATGCCCATTGATGGGCAAATTTTGACTAAAATTAGAGCTAGTAGAAAGGAATATAATTAAGAATTATATATAATAAATGCTATACATAAATGGTTGGAACTTCCCAAGGGAAATTCAGTTCTAGCAAAATCTTTACACATGGTATCTTTTCTCACAAAACATTCAGAAATATTCTGCCTGTAATGTAGCTCCAAAACACCCTCAGTGTTCAGTTCTGTGATAGCTTTTCTGACAGTGCCTAAGCAGATTTATACATATTCATGTAGATACACTGTCAACCCAGATATTGCCTCCATGAGCTTTGCTGATCCTTGATGCAGTGGTGGTGCTAGTAAATCTTTCTATTTGAGCGCAGATATTTAACCATACCTCTTCTTTTTTGATAGACTGGCTATAGACTCTCTCACTCTTCTAATGAGCTTTGTTATGGCCATTTGGTGACTCCAGTGTATCGAGGTCATTCAGTACTACTGACTGGAAAAACTGATGTGGAACACGTTGAGAGTCTTCTCTGAGTGACCACTTCACACCCATATTCCAGTTTTAGGCCCTCTTCACCCTCTCTAGCTTGGGGGATTGCTTATTTGGGGACTGAGCCTGAATTTTCACACCCTCCTGGTTTCCCCTAAATAACTTTGGGAATACAAAGTGGTTGTGAATTTTTTGAACATAGCTTTGTTTCTATATAAGAAATAAATTTTCAGAGGGAGGGAAATAAATACTGGATGAAAATGAAACCTACATAAATTTCTTAAACTGATGGAAAACCACAAAAATAAAATAAAACAACACCCCCCCACCCCCCCTTCTCTGGTTTTTGTGCAGATGCTTTCATCTTTCTTGAGAAAGTATAGTAGATGTGAGAGAAGATTCATCCCGAAAAAGCATAGATTTTTTTTTTTTTGACAAATATATTATCTCTATTTAGATCACGGGATTAATAAGACACATTGGCCCCAGAAAAAAATCTGCACTGGTGAAGAACATCATTGACATCACTTCGGAGAGGTAAGTTCAAAAGGCCAAGTTTTTCAAACTGCTTTCTGAGATGGTGCAGGCAAATTTTGTATATTTGAAACCATGTAAACTGGCATTTGTATGGCATATTGTGTCTGACCGTACACTTATTTAAGTTATTTGCATACTTATTTGTGTACAAGTGTGAGTGACAAATGCAGACATGCTACAAATTTGACTTTCAGAGTCCTGTTTGTTTCTGCTTCATCACTGCATGTGGGGATGGGAATGCTGATATCCCCTACTGTGTGCCCTGGTTAAGAATAATTTCAACGGTTTTATTTTCAAATTGTTCAAGTTATCCTTATCACTATTATTAGTGTTTATAATAAAGACACTATGATATAGTCTGACAGTTTTCCCTGATATTGAAATATTTAAGGTTGTTTGGAGACACTGGAATGCCCATATAATCATGAAACATTTATTGTCTTTATCTGCATATCCAAAGTTCATCAATGAATAAAAACAGAGAGGGGACTCTTTAAAAAGAATAAACCAAAACATTATCCTGTGGTAATTTATAGTTGCTTTCTTTTATCTATTTAAGATGCTTGAATTAACTTTGTTAGCAAATTTCTCTTGACAAGTACACCTATTTATTATTACTAAGCATCCTTTTTAGGAATGTCTGAAATGACATGTATATTGTTTTAAATAAGATCATAGAGTTAATTTTTAACCACACAAGCAATACACTAACAATAGAGTGAACAAAACATAATTAATAGTTTTATGCCATTCGTCAGGATCATTTTATTTGATGCCAGCATATGCCAAATGGAAAAATGTTTTGACTTCAATTAAAAATTTTATATTAAACTAAACCTGTTGTTGTTAAAAGCATAGAACATATATACTACTAGGTATTGTGTGCATTCCTGAATATTTGCATGTCTACGAGCATGAATGTACCAATGGGAGAGTAGGGGTAGATGAGAATTTTGCCACGTTGTTAGCAAAGGATAATGTAACAGCTGTTCCTGCATCCACCCTTTTATAGTGAGGCAGCATCTCTCTGCCACCCCCAGATATATACTTAATTCTCCCCTGGAAAAGGGATTTAAAGAAAGAGCAAATATGTTTTGCATTTCACAGGGGAATTGTGATACCCTAGCCATTGACATTCCAGTATACTGGTTTCATAAAGAACAATTTTATTTTTTCTATTTTTGTCATTGCTTTTTATTTATTTTATTTTGATTTTCTATTTTAGAAAATAATTACATTGTATTTCACAATATCTATATTATTCCTTTCTCACTAGGCAGGACCTTGGTGTTGGCAGAGACCATGCTGTCTTACTGTGACAGCAAAGGATATTTTAAATCATAGAATCGTAGAATGGCCTAGGCTGGAATACCAGAGATGTGCTTCATCCTGAATTTGTGGCTCTTGGAGTTTGAATGTGGCTGCCAGTGCCACCTCAACAATTAGAAACTAAAAGTATAACCTAGAGGAAAAAAGTAGTATGTGTTGTTTTAAACTCGTATTTAGTAAAACACTTAAGTGCTTATTTAACTTTAAACATGCCTGAACCATATTAATTCCTTATTAATAACTGATTTGATAATTTTAGTGGATTTATTAAATTGAAGACTTAGGAGGTAGAGAGCCCCCATAGGATGATAGGACTAAGTAAGATCCATATTGAATAACTCAACTAGTTCACCTAAGGGCTCACAGCTCCCTGTTTACTTAGGCACACACTAACATGCATATTTCCTGTGTAGTGTACTGCAGTGTACGTTAAAAATCTCAGATTATTTGCAAGAAAGCTGGTACCTTTGATGTGATACAGCGTAGATTCATGCAGAACCCCCTAATGTCCTGAAAACTGCGTGCTCTGCATAAGGTACCCACTAATGGAGCTGCGTCAGGGTAGTCCTCCTTCGTGCTCCGTCAAGAAATGCCATGGATAATATTACTGAGCTTTGTAGTAGTAGTAAGACTTTGGAATAGAAATGATGTTCAGCTCCTTTGCCTACATTGCTTAATTCTGAAATCGATGGTTAGATAAACAGCAGATGACAGGGACTTTTGCAAATATATAGTATCTTCAAATGAACTTAAATACACTGTACATGACTGTGCTGTAAATCAGAATTGTAGATTTGCACTTGCAGATATGAAATGAGAATGGTAATGTTTAGTTTTCTAGCTGTCAAATTTTGTTCTCTATGCCATCTCTGGAACAGAAGCTATCAGTTTGTGAATTTAGGTTCAGTAAAAACAGGAGGAAAGAGATTATTTGGATTTAAAACACTAGCAAAAATAATAACATTTAAAAAATACTTATAAAAGGACACATATAATAGCAATAGGGAAATCACCTTAAACGATACCTCTCAGACTACTAGAAATATTTACATACACTGAGGAATGGGTAGCAACAGAAAAAACAGTTTAAGGAAATGCATTTGGACCCTTGGAAAAACAAGAGAGAATGGAGAACTGGCCAGTATTGAGCATAACTAAAAGTTAACAGGGGACTCCCAGAGACTCTGAGTTAACAGTGATATACTCCATATATTTATTGAATTTATATACAAAGTAAATGGTAAAGGAGTAAATTGCAAGGAGTGCAAAGTTAAAATGAAGAAAAATATAGACAACAATTTTTCCGTAGTCAAGTCCATAGAAGCCTCTAAGGAATTCTGGAGATCTGATTTAGGCAATTAATGTGCAGAAATTCAAATATACTCAGTTTTGACAAATTTCCTGCAATGTAAATTGTATAGAATAATTCTCAGTATTCATAACCATTGATGGAATTGTAAATTAGCTATGACTACTTGATAGAAAGCACTTTAGTGAAATTCAGATCCTACTGAAGTCTCTGGGAGTTTTGCCATTTCTTTCATTGGGGATAAGTTTTCCCCATGATCATCATTACTTTAGACAGCTCAATAGAAAAGGCTGCTCAGTTCACAGTGGTGGTCTTAGCAGCAAACAAAATGGTTGGATGAATAAAGAATGGGTTGGAAAATAATACTGCAAATATTACGATACCTATCAGCGATATCCTTTTGCACTGTTGAATTCATACCGTTCTGCTTGAAGATATATACATCTTAAACAGAAAGGATGCAGGAATGGACACAAAAAGAATCCGGATGTGGATACAAAGAATGAAAATAGGACAGCATAGTCCAAATGAATGAGATAATGATTAACATTTTATAGAAAATGAGTGATTTGCACAAGGTAAATCTAAATTCTTTCTTGGTTTTGTCCCATAGTGCAAACAAATAGGTGTGCCAACAAATTGAAAATTGATAAGGAGGAGGTTTTGATGTTTTTTGGAATAAGACTTGCAGATGAAGCAAGTCTTTGGAGTGAAAAGTCTGTCAGGATTAGGAAAAAAACCCAAAACTGGGTATCTGTGTTTATAAGGCATTTCACAGGCAGTGAAATAAAGTAGGAAAACATGAGCTAACATCTATCCTATGACAAATTTTTCAATGAGTCTCTCTTTTTATTATTGGTGGTTTCAGTTTTGTTTTCAATGAAGCCTGGAACCTGTTTGTTTCAGGTGATAGGATGCTGAACTAGATCATTTACTGCAGTGACTTGTATGACTTCTGCCTTCAATGTCTCCTTCCATCAGCACAGGGATACAGGTT
>NW_009710129.1:76953-125754 GCF_000703405.1 Apaloderma vittatum | reverse complement strand
GAGAGGGGCTGCGCATGCCCTCATGGAACAGGGTCCAGTAGATGGTTCTTGTGACAGCTGAGTAGAAAAAAGCCTGAACGCTGTAAGAGTGAGACCCTCTTGAGATAAGGAGCTCTGCAAAAGTCTCTGGGCTGAGGGAGGGCTCTCATTCACTCATTAGAGGTCAGTGGATCTTCAGCCCACAATGCAAAGCAAGATTTACATTTTTATGTTCATCTTCTGTGTTTGGACAATAAATGAAGTCCTGAAGCAAAGATGACAGACTCTTCTAGATGTTGATAATTCCCTGGGGTGTTAAATAACTTCAGTCTCTCAATGTTCTATTTTAGCTTTTCAAGTATAACACATTCTGATTTGGTATTTCAAGCAATAAGTTAACTAATGCTTCTCCCACATAATGCTGCAGGAGTTGGCTCATAATATCCAGATGCTGTCAATGAGCAATTTTATGTTTTTTTCAACAAAAGTTTCTTCTTGTGGGTTGGTTTTGTTTGTTTTTTTTTTTATGATGCAGTACAGTTTCTTATACAAAACAGCAGAAACAGCTTAGAATAGCTAGAAATGCTTCATGATTAGGGTGGTACACAGCTGAAGCCTTACCAGTGAAATAGCTTACTTACTGATTTGTTGCCAGGTAGTGAGCCAATTAGCAGTGCTGGTTATTATTTACATTGCATGCTATATATCACTAAAATTGTGGTTTTGATTTATCATTTATACTGTTGTATTGTCAGCATAATTTATTCAGATCATGCTGAGATACCTGGGAAATTGGGTAACAAAGAGAATGGCAGAATATGTCCACATTCAGAGATATTTACCTTGCTTTTAATGAGATTGCGTGTTCAGGTAAAACCTAAATCATTAAGCTATTAAATTGGTTTTAAACAAACACGTTGAAAGTTTATAACTTGTATTTTCTGTGATTAAAATGACTTGGTTTTGATTCTAATCTGTTATTTACTGTTAAATAAATCACTTTTTAGAGATTAGATTAAATAGCATGCCAACTAATTGTGCCAACTATTAGTGAGCTGTGGAAAGCCTTGCTAGTTGATGTATTATTGAGGTATCCAGTTTTCTTTATGTATTTGATGATACTTTAATAGTTTTAGCAAATACTAACACACCTTTTTACTGGAAATTATTCCTAACCAATTGTATTTTTACAAAAAACAAACAAACAAGCAAAGTCATCTGTATTTTACAAAATATAAATATTTTGGATATATTCAGCATAGCAGCAAAGGTGCCAGGTTGGCTTTTGAAAGCTTTTTGCATTATTTTTTTTTTCCTTAGAAGGAAATAGAACTTCTATGAGGTCTTTGTATAGATTCATCTCATAATCTCTTCCTTTTAGTCACCCCATCTAGTCTTCTTAAAAACTTTTGTGTAATAGGCTTATGTTTTTTAATAGGTTGGCTCTAGTCAAGAATGATACTCTTGAAAATTCTCTATATGAAAAAAATGGCCCGGCAGTTGCAGTGGATGTGCTTTTCCATTATGACAATGTTATTTCTTAGTGAATTTGTGAAAATCAACTGTCACACTGGGCAAAAATTCAAAGCAAGATGGAAGCGGATGTTATTTTCCTTAAGAGATTTTTAATAGCTTGTCTTTTTCAGTTACCTTTGTCTTTAGTTTCAATTTATTTCTGTTTTTAAGGATGGCTCCAACACAAAAGTAGAAACACATAAACCACACTTTCTTCCAGTCTATGTCTATATATGAATCTTCTTAAAGTGTCCTTTCCTTAAACAGATCGGTTGAATTCAGCACTTGAATTTGCTGCCAGTCCTGTGGCATGGTTTTCAGTTTTCACAAGGCTGCTTCTTCACAGTGACCCTGCTGGGTGTGCTGAGACCTGAGAAGGGAGTAAGCCCAAGGAGCAAACACCAGCAATCTTTGAGCAACTGTCTTCTTTTCTGTTTACTTGGTTTTAGTTAATACTTCCTGCACATATTTGGTATGCTGAAATTTTTGTATGCCTTCAGAAATCAAAGGGAAAAAAGTTTCTCAAAGGAGAGTGAATCCTGAAAATGGATGTTTTTAATAGAAGACTTTCTGATAGTCCTCTGTATGAACTTTGATACGGGCTTGTGTTATTGGGGTGTATGATTTAGATTTTTGGCAGTAGGATGAATGAAAAATGTCAAATAAAAATGACTGTTGAGCTAAAAAACTTACTTCAACATGGCTAAACTATCTGGATTAATCCTGTACCTTTATAGTAAAGAAGTGTAAAGGAAAACTTAAATGATACCTATCTTGTCTCACTGCTTATAGTAGAAGGAGACACATATTTTTTCAATTGTGTGTAAATGAAGTATAGCAATTGCTGATAAGTAGGTGCAGTAACATTCTCCAAAGTTTAAATCATAGATACACTGTGTTTTTTGTGTTAGACTTTTAAGTTAAATAGTTTTCAAGAGTACAAGGTATGTGCAGTCAGGTGGAAGAATTTTGGATGTTAAGAATTTGAAAACCTCCAGTAAACTATTTAATTTTATCATAGTAACAAGCAAAGATACTTCATTCACTTATTTTGACAACTGTATTTTAGTTTCAGTTGGAAGTTATTCGTGAAAGACGAGTGCACTCAAGGCATTCTATCCTATGAAAATAGTGAAATCTAAACTACAGCAGCATTTCGTGTTGAGACATTGGGAAAGCATGTGTGTGTCTGTCTGTGCAGAAGATGGAAATACCTCCTTTATTTTTGCCATAAGATATCTGAATCAGCTGGGAGTAAGCGATACTCTACTACGCAGGTTCATTATACATCTGCTGTGAAGATTTCAGGAGGACAGCAGGTTTTCTGCTTTCCACATTTCTCCTGAAACCTCTACATGTCATTACACAACTGAAACAGAATACATGATGGGCTGTAGGAAGATATAGCATTATTCCATCTGCAAGAGAAAAAGATCACTTAACTTGCTCTTAGCTGTGTTATTTGAGATTCACAAAATCTCTTCTCACTTGAATGATAAATGTCAAGTTCCACAGAACTCATCCCTTATTCTCTTTAAATATAATAGAAAACATTTATCCATGGCAGTTAGTGGTGTATGTATTTTAATGTTATAATATTGATAAAATTAAAGTTCTTTATTTTAATGTTATTTACTACAAAATCAATTGCTTAATCAAAAGCTGATTCACTTAGGCAGAAAATATGCTTCCCCGAATTCCAAATTTTTTTAGTGTTTATCCTTTTGAACTTGGATAACTTATGTTCTATGTCTTAAACTTCACTAATCTTGGGGTTTCATTAACAACATTAGAAATACTAATATGTTTTTGGACTTGTGTGCTCTCCTATGCCACTCCTATTAACATGTGATATTGTATAGCTCTTAGCTGCAATGAATAGTCAAAATGTGTCACGGAGAGTTGAATGACAGGTTTCTTTGATCAGCTCTCTTCATCCCACTGAAGTTAGTGGTTATTGGTGGATTGTTTTGGTGCTGTGTTTCCATGTTCATACTGAAAAAAGTACCTAATGAGAACACTAAAATCTCTGGTTTTTGTATTTTATTCCAAGTAGCTTGTGTATTACTAGCAATATGTTTGACATCTTTTAGTAACTCTAGATGGAACTTACCTGACGTTCACATAAGATGGTGTCCTGTATCTTTTAACTAGGGGTTAACTATCCAGTTTTTATTCTGAAATAAAATAAACACTTGACAGAATGTATCATGTTAAATTTATGCTGGTTTTATCTTGGCTTTCCTCTCCAGGAAAAGCTGGTTTTGTACAGAACAGATCTTTTGCAGTCATACACTGTGATTTCATGTACAGTTGATATATATTAAATATGGGTTGTTTGCCCAAAATTTCTGTACTATGTCAGATACAGATAGTATCAAAACAAAGAAAATACTCAGAAATATCCAATTACTTTTTAATTCCTTTATTCCTCTTTAATAATATTTTTTTCTCTACCTAGTTCTTGACACATGAATTTTACTGTCTTTGTTCTCCTGATCTGTGTTGCCTTAAGCCTACAGAGCCTGTTGAGGAATATTCACTTGGAATGCAACAGTCAAAACAAGAAGCTTCTTTTGTGTTGAAATGAGAACTACTAAGGAGGCCATCAAAGCAATTGTTTGAAGAAATGGCCTTTTATAAGCAGATTTGAGAAAGAAAGGTGTCAGATAAGGAGAATCATGGAAGAGATGAATAGGAGAAAGGGAAATTTAAAAAGGAAGTTTACATATGAAAGAAGAAAGTAGATAGGATGATAAGAAAGCTAAGATTGTTTGGGTGGAGATCATGGTTTCCCCATGATTTACAGAGTTTTTCAAAATTCAAAGCAAAGCTGTGCTGACTCATGCCTATCAATATCAACACGTCTCTTATGAATCCAAAACAGAGAGGTTTGTGAAGTTCTGGTATAAAGCAGATGGATTCATGGGACTTCAGTATGCCCCATCCCCCTCCCTTCCCCTCCCATTCTGAATCTGACTGGAGAATTCAAAAAGTTTCAAGCGAAATTATCATGTTACATGAGATAACGTAGTAGAGTCAAAGCTGAAGGAGAGTTTATCCTGTCCATCACTTCATCTGGTTTTTTCAGCTCTGGAAGACTTGTACCTCTGTTCTGCTCCCCTGTTCAGGATCAGAGTTAATTTTAAAAACCTAACATGTGAATAATATTTCTGCTTAGGGTGAAATAATTTACCTCGTGGCCGCTAGCCAGCCTAAGAAAGTAGCAAACACCATGCTACCATTCTGTCTCAAAAATCACTTGTTAATCTGTAAACTTGGTCCCAGTGGTTGAAGGTCGAATGAGTGACATTATACCTCTGCACTGAGCCACACATGACCTGTTCACAAAATCCAGAGGCAAGGTGTAAATAAGAAACATTTAGCATCTATGAATTGTTGATTTATTCTCTCCAACAGGATGATGTGCTCTGTATATAAACAAGTCAGTCTTGATCTTCTGCATCTCATGTTCTTTGACATCACCATAAATTCATTTTGTATTTTTATGGAGAATTCCCTCTACTGTGGAAAAGAAGTACCATTGCATTACCAGCTTTGGCACAATTCTATTTTTGCGTTAACTGTAAAATTCTGTTTCTCCCCCATTGCACTACTTCCAGGGATCCTTTGGTATTAAACGACCCTTGTATAATGTTTTGTTTTTGTTAAGGCACCAGTGATGCTTTAACTTATCTGTGAAAGAGAAAATTATTGTGTTACTATGTGTGTTTGATTCTGCTACAGGGTCCTTCTCAAGTCTTATCACCACAAAATACAGGAAAAAACCTTTAACATTTTGTGACTTTTCCTAGAAAATTCTCATGCTATAAAAACTGTTACAGAAAGAGTTTAGTTTTTGTAGTTTTTTGTCTTAATGTATCCATCAGGAAAAGACTATCTTCACATCTCTTAATGGTGTGATAGCTTTCAAATATATTGTTGTCTGAACTGTTGATTAAACCAAATGGTGCTGATTGCAGGAGGGTGGCTAAATGTGGACAGAAGTAGCTGTTACAGGCTGCTCACTGAGAAGTCATTTATCAAAGTTTTATCTGATTTCAGAGGCATTAAATTTATCAGTCACAGTTTATAAATGGCATGCCATCAGGATCAAACCAAAGCCATACCTTTCTCAAGTGCTGCTGTAAAGCAAGCGTAAACATCTTCTGCTGATGTACTGTGCTCTTGCACTAGGAGGTACGTCACGCAACATTTACTCTTTTATATAGTTCTAGAATTATTTTGTTGTTTTGGTGATCAGAGTTTGATTGCTGCTCCTCGCCCAACTCAAAAATGTTTGCAATTTCTCTATTGGTAGGAAAACCACAACCCTTTAGTACAATGTATAGAAATAACTCTGTAAAGTTGAAGGTGTCAGGACCAGCAGCTCCATGAGTGCTGGGGGTGGCATGAGGGTCCCAGGGGACAATAAGTGTCCCAGAGGGTGGCGGAGGCCCCTGGGGACCGCAGGGCAGTGCTGCAGGACGTGGGCTCATCCCACCACCCTGGTCAGGGAGCTGGGTAGTTCGGGGCAGCCCAATGTACCTCCCTGAGATGGGACCAGCTGAGGTTCAGGCTGGGTGTCAGCCTGCTGGGTTGGGGACAAGATCAGCCCCAGTGAGAGAAACTGGGGTCAGAAACAGCCCTGGGATGGCCAGACAGGACTGAGGAGCCTTGGCATGCCGATGGCAGATCTCTTTCTCACTGACACAGGCAGTTTATCTAGAGTGTTTCCAGGCTGTAGCTACGTATCTGATGAGCAAGAAAGTTAAAGGCGTACCAAATAACACTACAAAAATTTACAGCAAAATTACTGATGCACATCCAAGAAAAGGATTTTAAAAATCCTGCCTAATCAGAGGAATAAACCTTCTGTGTATCCCAGCCTGACAGAGTCTTGAGTTTGGCTGTTCGGATGATGAAACCATTTGAGATTCAAGTGCAATACACAGAGAGTTTTATTAAACTTACAAAAATTCATCTGAGTCTAAATTAACCTTGGTGGCTCTTTAAACAGGCTAAGAGAAAAGGTGCTAAAACCCCCATAAGACAGTCACACTAACAGCTTGCTTGGTTTTGGGGTAAGTTTTAAAAATGTTGTTGCTCAGTTCTCTATTTCCAAATTTAAACCACAAATTGTTTATTAAGGATGAGAAGATTGTATTAGACCCTTGAAAGCATATACAACTTCTTTAAGTGATTATGAAGGTAAATCTTATTGTCTGGGGAAATGACTTCTGCACAGCTATTTCTTTTATTGCTGTGCTGAATGTGAAGGCATTACTCAGTTTAATAAATCCTACTGTATCTCTCAGTCTGTGTAGGCTGATATAAATATCTCCAGTTATGTCATATTACTACCTTTGTACAGCTAATGTTACGTTCTTGATGACTGGTGGCTGATAAATGCAAAACCTCATTTGGTTTGTGAATGATTGAATGCTAACACTGTTTAGATTTCTTAATATACTTGTATTAGCATGAATAAGTAATGAGCATGCCAGGCTTTTTTGAATATTTGATTGTATCTTTATAATGGATTTGTGTCTCTCTCTTTGTGCTAATGTCGTTGAAGCTTTGTTGGTGTCATAACTCCAAACCTTAGCAATAGATCTTTATCAGAATATCTTAAGTCAATTACCCCCTCATGGTGAAACTACTGTGTCATAATACTTTTTTTTATAAAAGTATTCTGCATATTGCATTTAGGATACAAATAGTTACTAATTCTATCTGCAGTATATTTCTCATTTCCTTAGTGTAGTTTCTATTAGTTTATTGATCGGTGATTCTTGTTGTGCCATCTCTGAGCTTACACGTACGTCGTATATGTGAAACATTAAATCTTCTCTTAATTCTGCTGTTTATTAATAGGCTATCTGACCCTTAATACTCAATTCAGCCATCTTTCATGTAGCTGAGACTTCTGTTTCTTCTAAAAATTAAGCCCTAATGTTTACAGTTTCTTGGAAATCATCATTCATCATTGTGGATAGTGTTTACTGTAGAAAGAAAGTATTGGTTTGTCAGAGACTTCTGGTTGTTCTAAAAACCTAAAAAAATATTTTCTTGCAGTACAGTAGTTTTTTTTCTGTTCTGCATGATCTTTACTGACTCATTTAACAAGCAAAAGATTGAAAGAAAGGTGACTATTTCGTTGGTAGTTTCTTAGTGGTTGACAAATATATGTTGCTTTTTTTAATGAAAAATACCTAAACAGAAGGCTGCTAGATCGGTGATATTGGCATGGACAGGATATGGTCTGGGCGTGCATTGTTCTGTCCTGAGGTTCTGAATAAATGCTTCTCTTCTAAGGTACTGAACTTACTGAGTCACACCTGAAGAAATATTTTTTTATTCTGAAAATTTCAAAACCTATTGAGTGGACTTCAGTCTGTGACAAAACAGCTGCTTCATGGAAGATGTTAGACTTATTATTTTGAAGACGCACAGTGAAAACCTGATGCGTAGTGCTACATGTTCTGTACTTTCACTGCATTACTAGTAGAGCTCAAACATGGATCCAGCTGCTGCATTTCATTACCTACTTTGTCACATGAACCAGTATGAGCTGAAATATAGGACTACCAGAGATGGATCTGCCTCTTCCCTTTCCTTTAAAATCAGCTAACCAAAATGCTTCCCATTTTTAAAGCTATATTAATCAAAATACACTAATGAAGTCTGTAACAAGGCACAAACAGAATTGCTGAATGAGTGGGGAAAAAAACCCATAAAATGGAATTACTTCTGCTTGCCAGAGACTGGGAAAGACATGGTTGTACTCTTCTATTCTGCTTTTTAGTCCATTGGCTTAGTGGCTTCTGGATTAAAAAATTGCCATCTCACAGTCCTCTCTGACTCCTGGCAAATTTCTGTCTCAACTCAAAGGCTTGGATCTGCTCCATGTTGTTGATGGACCCCTTCTTTTCTCTGGAAACTTCCAGTCTGGCATTTGCTGCAAACCATCCCCCTGCCTAGCTCCTGCTAGCCCCACTGTCCTGTTCTGCTGCTGCTCCAGGGCTGGCAGGGCTGACTGCTTGGTCACTTTCAGGACAGGCACAAGCTCCCTCTCTGACCTTCTGCACAAAATTTGGTCTGATCACTATATGGTTGTCAGAATACCATAACCAGATAGCATTCCACTTTGTTGCCTATTGACAGAACACTGTTAAACATACCATATGCAGTCCTTAAACAGTAAACCGAAGAAATACATCACATTTTTCTCTTTGTCACAAACTGTCACACTGCAGGATGGACAGAACATCTTTGTCCGCTCTGTATCTGAAAAAGCTGGTATGCTAGTAATGGTGTGGGTTTTTGTTTGTTTGTTTTGGTTTTGGTTTTTTTGTATTAGATAATGCAGGAGAATGTTGTGATTAACAAAGTAGAACCTGAACAAATGATCTTCATACCCCAAAATACTGTTCTTGTACACTGAAGGTAGTAAAAGTGCTTTCTGAGAGTTTGGTCGCTGTTATTCTTCTAGTTCCTTGTGTTCTAGAAAGAAGTTATTGACTGAACTTGCCAGAAGTCCATGTAGGTCTGCCATTTTTTTCCCAGCAGAATTGAAACATGCTATCACAGTACGTCAAGATAAGCCTATTGAAAGCCATAATGAAACTATCTGGAAACACCTCAGGCCTTCTCAGACTGATCAGTGATTAGTGCAAAGGTGAAGTTCTGCGAAGCTTCCTCACCCATTTCTCTGAAACTCTCCACCCTCTCTTCAGGTGGAAGTCTTCATTCCCTACTCATGCACGTTATCTGCATTCACACTTGGACACTGTTTGTTCAGGCCTGTTTCCCATGAATCTTGACTCTGTGTGCTTATGTCCTGCTTTCCAGACTTAAGCAGAATGCTTTCTAGATCAACAACAGCTCACGTAGGGTTTTACGGATCTTGTCGTATTAGAACAAGCCATATATTTTGTAGTTTAGTCAAATTATAAGGGAGAGTCAGAAGCGTCAAATCTCCTTGTTTTTTCACAGAAGAAAATGAATGTGGTATAGTTCATATTGATGTCAAGTGCATAATCATGTTGTCCTCCTACTTAGGAAATCTTAGCCTCAGAATTTTATGTTAGATGAGCAGATGCGTCACATGGGATGTTTTCCAGATTGCTTTTAAAAAAATCTGAGTCACTCGGCGTTTGCCATGCAAAGTCCTTTACTTTGTAACAGCATCCCCAGACCATTTGAATAATATGCACCAGAAAGCATGCTCAGTAAATCAGTGGACTGAATCGCAACTTTTAAGTAATGTTTGTCACTCCAGTTAACAAAGTGACACAGGTGTCAAAAAAATGTATAAATTCTAAAAATACGGTCTATATTTGCACCTTGTTTTGAAAGAAGCCTTGCAATTTTGCTTGATGGAATATGCACGGCTGTGGCCTACATGAGAGTATCACAAGGGCCAGCTCTGATGATTTGGTGCTTTCACAAACTTACTCTTTTAAAAGTGTGATAAATCAAACTGAGCTGGTGGACAGTTTCAGAGCATAGCTAACTGGGTGGAATTTCCGTATCACCACCACTTTTCTGCAACATTTTGTATTTGCTGTGTTGAGCATCTGTCCGTTAAGCAGACTGACTTTTATGGATCTCCTTAACACTGTATATTGTGCAAGGAGTCATTGCTGGGTGTTGGTCAGCTATGCAGGTTAGCTCATGGGTCCTCATCTTTGAGGAAGTATATTGCAAGTGATATTGAGAAGCTTACTTTTTGTGTTTGACTCTGGTACTTACTAGAGTTTACCATGTAAATACTATCATGTTCATGATGATTTCAATGATACTCCTGTTTTCTCATACACCATTGTTTTTCTGAAGATTTCGGTTAAGTTCTGCCTGGTGGTCTATTATTGTTAGAGAAATGAACTTCACAGCATTTTGTAAGAACTATGTTTGTATGAATTTTGGGAACAAAAAATGTTCAGAATGATGCATGACTTAAAGCAGCATGATAAGCATGTAGCTCACAAAAATTATGAAATCAAGTTTTTTATTGTTATGTCCATATACATATAACTCTCCTTTTATATCTGATTTGTATTTTATTATTTTCCCATCACTCTCTGAAATACAATTCCAGCTGTGGTTTTATTAGGTGAACTAGAAAAGCATTGCAGTAGGTGCAGGTGAAAGGAACATCTGGCTTGCTAACTTTATGGTTCTTAGAAATGATGGACAACTTTACTCTCTAATGTAATGTTAATCCTTTTGTTTACCTAAAAAAACCTGAAAATGGATTTTCTTCGGGGTGCTTGTCTAAGAAGGGGCTTTATGAGAATATTATAGAAATTCTTAGAGAAATTATTTTTGAGAATCTTCCTAAACATTAATAACCAAAACAATACAAACTTTAGTAATAGGAAAACAAACTGGATAGTGAATCGCATTTAATTCATGCAGTTTCAATACTTTTGTTAAATGAAAGAGTGAAAGTGGTGGTTTTAAATAGAAGGCTTGACAATGCTCCTCCATACTTCAAAGGTGCAAGTAAACTTCCTCATAAGTCTTTTTAAGATCGATGTCCAACATATGTGAGCGCTGCTGGCAACTTGCAGCATTCGTGTTTCAGAGCAGACGCCTTCCCTGCTCTGCCTGCTCAAGCTGTTACAGCGCTGCTCGTGGCTGGACCCCCACTCTGACTCAAAGAGTACGAATACTGGAGTTGCACAGGGAAGGCTCATTCTTACTGTTTGAAGATTTACATTCTTTAGTGTTGGATTTTATTCTGACTGATATCTGTCATATCTGGTGAGGAGAGAGGTTACCTGCTCTTTCGGAGAGAATGCGTTCCGATGAGGTACTTTCTCTCGGGACACAAAGCAATCTGTGCGACAGAGATACAGGCCTTGAAAACAGGACCCAGGTGGTCGAGGGTTCATAAATTTCAGAGTTAGGCAGTTCTAGATTCCTGGCTCTGCAGCAGCCTGCTCTGTGAGTCTTCATTTATTTCCCCAGCTCAGATACAGGCTGGAGATTATATCCTAGAAATAATATGCTCTTTAGTTGGCTACCTGCTAATTTATAATTATTTTTCTTAACTAAACTATATTATTCCTGTAGCAGACTTCTCTGAAAATTGTCATGACACCCCACCTCCCTAAACTGGAAAACTTTATTTAATTAATTTAGTCCTATAATAGAAGTGTTGTCTGAGAGTTAGTGGCTGCTGTCTTTTTCATTTACATATTGCAAACTTGTCTGGGTGAGCAAAGGAGTTTTTTCTCAAGTTTCTCAGCATAATGGTTTCTCCTATGTATTTCCTGATTGAAAATTCCTGCTCCTTTTGATCACTGAAAGGCCATTATTAGCTCTTCTTTTACTCTCATGATATAAAAGCATTTTGGGGGAAGTTAATTAACAGTCTGTCCTTTTCCATATTCAGAGGTTTTTTTAAAATCTGTTTAGTTCTTGAGGAGAGCATATATTAAAATAGAACATTGCTTGGAAAAGCCACCTACAGATATTACTTCTGAGATAAAAGACCTGATAAAGGGGCCAATGACTTTCTGTCTTTTTGGCTTAGGATGTATACTAGGTATTTCCATGGTGATTTGTGTTTTATAAATGCTAGAGGTAAATGGTCATAAGAAACTGCTACAAAGAGCAATAAGTATTGAAGTAAAGGCTTAAACAATCCTCACCTACTGGCTTCCTCTTGTGACTCGCTCCCTGTGAAACCACAACTTGTGGGCCTACCTGACCAAGCTAAAAACCTCATGTACAGAGCTTATATTATCTTTTGACCACCCTGCACTTGTGTATTTTAATTACATTTAAAAAATATGTATCACCATTCAGTGGCTCGAATTATGTATTTACTGTGATGTTGGCAGCATTCGTTATCAAAATCTACTCACCATTTGTGGGGAAAAGTCATAATAAGCTCACAAGTAATGGGAACTATAAATGACACCTGCCAGTCACTGGAGCCCTGCCTGTGAGTGCAGTCCTGCCTGGAATCCAAAGGCTGTCTCAGATCAGGTCCCTTGATTGGCAGTGCATGTTGCTCACTCTATGCCATCTGGCAGATTACTGTTAGGAATAAATCACATAAAGTTGGAAGGATGATATTGTTGGCACCTGTCGAGTAAGGTAAAGGATATTTTACTCATAAGCTATAGAATATGGAAAATTGACCAATTTCCATGCTGAGTATCACATATGGGCATCTTCTGTATTTGTACTTGGGAGTCTATGTAACTTGGGAAAGGAACGTAGAAGCCTAGGTACAAGCCTGGCTTGAAGCATCATTTTTTGTAAAGAGGTACTGAATACAGAGCCAATCTCAAACCCACTGTCAAAGTGCACAATGCATGAATTGCATTCATTACATTAAATACATAATTCAGTGGTGAGGCTTTTTGAGAGTATAATTTCTCATCAGAGGGTTGAACTTTGTTCCTAGAAGGTTAGTTGAAAAGACTTTGAGTTCCAGTCAAAACCAATATTGCTGGAGACTGTCATTACATTTATCTTATATCTGGTTTATTCCACAGTGTGTGCAGTTTCTTAATTTGCCATTGTCAAGCATCTGATTCCTATTTATTTCTCCTGTGCTGACTATGTTCCATGCAAATTCAGAATTAAGTGTCTTTGTAAAAGTCCAAGTTTCCCTGAACAGAATCAACACTTAGATCCTATTGCTGGTCTCACCACGGTGTGTGGGAACACTTTGCCAGCCATATATGCATCTTATAAATGAAGAAAACTTTTGGAACGTTGGAGTTCCCATATTCTGAACTCTCATTTTATCCTGTGCAAAGTAGCAATAGTAACATGAATATTTTACCTCTTCCAGCTTCTTTTTCTGCTGTGTTTAATCTTATTCCTTCTACTGTGGATACCATAGGACTCAACAAGCGTGCTCAAAATGTCATGTTTCTATATGGTTTAATCTCTACTATGTGGTTACTGGATTTGAATGCCTGTAACAAACTGATCACTCTTTTTATTCTTCCTGATTACTAAATGTTTGATGTGATCACCTAAAACATTGTAAGCTTAAGGTTTTGAGGCAATAGTAAGGAAAATAAAAATTATCTCATCTCTTTGGATGCCTATGTGCTCTGCATTAATTCATACAGTGGAGTTTTTTATACTAAAGTTTTCTTAAGATATGACCAGTGATTATTTCTTTAAGTACGTACTCTATCCATTATTAAATTGATTATTCAAATCTCATTTAAAACAAGAGGCCAGATGGCAATATTCCAGTATTTGTTGCTACTAGCAACCACAAACCCCTAAACTGAATGATTTTCCATTTTTCACTGTGGTTGAAGGGATCTCTTCATTTTATATGCAATAAAAAGAAGCTGCAGCTAACCAATTACAAAACAATAGTTATACTAAAGCTTTATAAAAATCATTCACTGACACTCTGTTATACTTGTGGATGACATCATAAAATATGCAATCTATTTCTAGATTTCCTAACTTTGTTACCAATTATAGTTTTTAGCTAGAGCATTGTTGTCAAAAAATAAAGGCTTTTAAAATTTATTTTAACTTGCTCAGATCATGAGACTCAAATTAACAGGATTATGACTATTCTAAGAAAATATAAGAAAAAAGTAAAATTAAGAGAGGCTCAGAACCTAATTTACCTGATTGGCTGATACTCATGATTCAAGTAAAAGAGATTAAACTTCAAGGTATTAAATTAATGTAATTTGAAAAACGACCACTGGCAAATGAGTGCTTAATGTCTCTTCAGAAGCATGTATGATCTAAAAAAAAGAGACCGAACCAATATCTAGAACTTACTCAAAGTCACTTGTGTTACTTGTCTTTGAGTCCCAATGAAGTCAGCAGTGAGATTCTCACTTACTGTGGTGCATACCACTGGTGTATTTTATCTTGGTTGCTCTTTAGGCAGCAAAGTTTCTGGTCAATGACCTGCATTTCTGCATAGCTGCAAACTTAATATACATCAGGTATTAGATGTAACTTGAGTTGTTTCTTAATCTGGGGAGGAGATGAGAAAAAGGATCCTAGATGATAGATGTTACTCAGATTGCTTGATGCATGACCAGAAAGATCTAACAGGTTGTAGTAAAGAGGCCAGCGCAAGACATAGGATAGGCAAATCTGAAAGTACCCTTTTGCTATTTATTCAATTTAACAAGAAGTTTTAGTAAGTTACAAATTTTCACAAATAACTTCTGAAATATAATGCTTGGTTAATAGTAAACTCGCTCAGCCCCATATTCCAGAGACTATTTACATTCTGGTAATTTAAAGAAACAAATATTAGCTTGTAAATACTGTGATGGCAGAATGTGCTAGCATACATGTTAAGTTTCTAATCAAACATTGCAAAAATTCATTAATCAGTATTTCATAGTTCATTACAGTCTGACTAATTTTGAAATCCTTCATGTAAATTGATTAAATGTCTTCAGCATTCAGATAAATGAGCTTTTGTTTTAAGCAACCTTTAGTGTGAAGTCCATATTTCTTCAGGATTGAGTTCTGGTAACATTTGACTGTCATGTCTGACATACTAGCTAGTTGCCATTTCACCCCTTCTTCTTCCCCTCCTCTATATTCCAAATACCTCATTGACCAATTGTAAGGAAAATATTCTTAAATCTTTTTTAGACATAACAGGTCATAGTTAGAAAGTGCTCCATCATCTACTGTCATCAGTCAGCAAAGCTCTTTTTTTTGGTGTAATACAACTCTTCTTCTTTAAAGGAATTGTTTGCAATATAAATAGCAGACATGTGAACGCCTCAGGTTGGTGATCAAGCCTTATTTTACACACAGAATACACGCGAAACATACTCTGGGGGCAAAAGCTCAGCTGCTACACTGAAATATGCGTTGCCTTAGTGCACAAATATTTAACCAGGGGCACACTGCCCTCCCTCTATCCTCAGCATAACATCACTACAGAAGCCGTTGCTGAGGGTCAGCTCCCACTACGGGAGAGCACAGCTCTTCTCTCCTCCAAGGCAGAGCCCCTCTCCATGGGGCTTCTGAAATGAGATGAGAGACTCTGGTTTTGCTGAGCCTTGTGTTGGGACTCCAGGTTTTACAGTTTTATGCCAGACTGTGATGGGAGGTTAATGGAGCTACCTTCAGCACATAGTGCTTTTTATTAGCAATATATCACATTCTTTCTCATGTAAACGTGTAGCAGTTGCTCTGTAGGGCAAACACAGAGAACAGTCTCTTATAGTCTTCTGCAAAACAGATTATTTTGAAAGTATAGTGCTACTTGGAAATGTAATGGCCACATCCTTGTTTATGTTACTGGACAGTTTAGAATTTCTACTGTGAATTTTCAACTGACTTCATTTAATTTTTAACTGCACTTCATTTCTAGTTCATCTTGAACTCTTTCCTTGTTTTAACTCTCCGCAGGTTTTGTTCATATGCTGAAAGACTTTGAGATAGAATCATTGTGAACTTTTTAATTTTAGAGCAATGGCTTTTTAGTATGACTCAAACTCTGATATTGTTGATTACTAATTTACAGTATGAAACCTATCAAGTTGCCTTCAGCACTTCACAAGGCTAGTGTTTTGTTTAGCAGAGCCTTTTTGAGATAAAATGCTATGAGGTTTTCTGTGTTGAGTTCTTATTCATGCGAACAGCCTTGGTTGTTTCTTGGGACCTCTGCTATAAGAACCACAGAATAAAGTCAAGCAGATACAAACCAACTCGTTGATGAAGGAGTTTTGTATCTGCTTTTCTCCTAATCAGTAAAGTATAAATGTTTGATTCAGTTGAAGGGAGCTGTGATATGTTTGTGTGTTTCTACCATAAGCTTTGACCAAGATATTAACATGAGACTTTCAGAGGTATTAGGTACTTAACTGAAATCCCTTGGAATATCTGAACCCAGATGCTCAGTCTTGTCCTTTGCTGGAATTTGGTACAGAGCTGATACCAAGAGCTGTCAAAGTTCATTGGTGTTTTGACACAATTGACTATAATTTGCAGGGACAGAAAGGCATTCTTCTCTTTCAAACTTCTATTCTTGTGGACTGTTTAAAGTTAAAAAGTAAAATTTCATCTGTTTCCTTTCATGTCTGTCTAAAGCAAAAAAGAAGAAAAACCAAAAAAGGAATTTTTCAAGTAAATTGTTTTACACTTAACAGAATCCAAATTGCATTTATTTCTGTTATTCCTAGAAGCGTTTTGTTTAACAAAAGAATAAATCTTTCAGAACACAATTACATATGATACCTCTATGCCTACCTCTGTGGTTTTGGAAGAAAATTCTCCTTTGAGGTTTGCAAATTTTTTTCTTTAAGCAGCAGCCTGATCAGTAACTGTGCAATGGTATCTGTTCCAGCTTCGTTTCCTTTAGTAATTTCATAGCAGATGCCTTCAGTAAAGATACTGTACTTACAAGCATGGAGTGAGCAGAATACAGGGAATGCATTTTCTAGTTACCTGGGAGAGATACTAACATGTGAAAGAAAAAAAAAATGCTGAAGCAGTATGTACTTTTACCTACCTTTTATGAACATAAGTTTTGAAACACTTTATCCCTTACTTTAGTAATATTTGTGTCTTTCATAAATCATATTTACATATATTTTATGGAAAAATAGCTCCACTAACTGCTTCTGTAATAAAAGAGTCTTTGTAAATCTTCTCTCTAATAAATTAAAAGTAGCTGGCCACATCTTTTTTGAAAGTCATAAAGGGGAATTAAGTGCCTATCTCCCATTAACTTTTGATGATACCTGAGAAAATCTGCCAGAAGATTTCTCACAGATGCCTCCAAAAACAGTGGTTGAGAATATATTTTGATTTTAAGGTCAAGAATTATGCCGTGTTACACTCTGCTTTTTGTCTTAGAAATGGATTAGTGTTTGGTGATGTGCCTACGCCTGACACTGATTTTTTTTTGTTTTTTTTTACCTTAGAAATGTCAGCATTAAAAGGCTGAGGATGCTTTACCTTTAGCAATACTCGCTTTCGACATTACAGATCTAAACTTTTAAAACCACACTTTCTGATATGACTTATTGCATAGCTCTAATAAAATCCTCAGTGACATGTATGCAAGTTCACTTCAACAGAATGGCAGTTGTCCCTCCAAGTAGTGTTTTTGGCCATTGCCCTTGGAGGTGGCCCATATGGGACTGGAGGAACATGTAACTTGTGTTCCTGCTTGTCCATTCACGTTCTCTATGCCTTTTGTGGAATATCTCCCGTCTTGTTGCCTATCTTCCTTCTCCTCTCTATGCATTTTGACACCTGCACGAGAGTTAATTTTAGTGAGTGTTTGTGCAATATTTGCTCAGCCGATCACTGATCTTGAGTTCTGCAAATAAGTAATATCGAAATGTGTTCTGAGAAGAATTAGAAGTACAAGTAACAGTATAGGAGCTAGGAATGTCTTCAGTTTGTTTTCCTATCGTTTCATTCCAAAGACTTGTTTGCTATAAGGCCTTTTGGTCTTTTGCTGCACTGTACCATGTTGCTGTGTGGCATTTATATGCAACAGAAGAAAACAGAATGAGATATCATATCGTTTAAGAGAAAATTCTTTGACGACTGTTGTGGTAGTGGTCTCAGGAGCAGCCCAGAACCAAATAAAGCTATTTTCCCTGTAAACAGGTTAAACTTGAGGTAAAAAACTTTAGCTAGGAAGCTTATTTAACCATAAGGAAGATGAAACTTTCTAAGTTTCCCTTCCTTCATTAAGAGGAGGTTGTCTCTCTTCAGAAGAGACATGAAAATCAGGAGTGAGAGAGAAACATCAGTTACCTCAAAAGTAGTGATTTTATTTTCTTCGATTGTAAATATGTTTGTTTCAGATTATGATACTGTTCATGTTCAGATTGTGATATTGTTTATATTGTTATTTACTAGTGCATTTTCAACTTGTCTTTAGCCACATATTCCATGAGCCAGCCTCTCCTGTCTGTGTGAGGTGAAGAAATCAAACTTAGGGAAAAGGAATGAACAGGGACAGGGGAATGGCAATAGCAAACAATGAATTCCCAGTTTCTTACCTGACTTGTAGCAGAGCTGGGCAGAATTATCAAAAAGACAGGGAGAAGCTTTCAGACACATGTGTTGTGGAAGGTGAGACCTTGTTTTCTCCCAGACATCTGAAACTGGAAAGGCCCTCACAGTTAGAATTGTAGATGAAGTACAGATGTAGAAATGTAGAGTTATCCGTTTGGCTTTCGGAAATAAAGCAGAAGCTATATAAATCGTTAATATTTTTCCTCAGCTGATGAATTTTGTGCCCCACAGCCTGCTTCGTGTTCTTCTGATACGCATTTTGTAGGTATATTGCCGACAAAGGATGGAAAAGCCAAGACTGGTCACTCATGTTTTGGACTAAATATGACTAAACCTGATTCCACAAGCTAAAAGAGGTTCTCAGTTTTATCATGGTTCTCTGTGCATCAGCTGAATCCTTTACCCTTGGTGACGGCAGCAGCTGCTGGAAACCTGGCCACAGTAGAAATAAGGCTGCTATAGTTCTGAAGGCAATGAACTAAAAATGAGCAATCATGCTCTACACAATCTACAGACATGGCAAGTAAAATATTTCAGATGGCTTAATTAAGTCTGTTGTGCAGCTGAGTCATTGATCTAAAGGTGAGTGTCTAAAAAAGGTGATAATTTAGTGGAAAACCATTTTTTTCCCGGATTTAAAATTGTAAAGTAAAATTACAGAAAAAATCACAGGAGATTTGCCTATAATTAAGATTTCTTCATATGTGCTTTTTTTTTTCCCCCTCCTCTCATCAGACCTTAAACTTATTAAACTGAAAATCAGAGAAAATCACTTAAATCTGTCCTATGCATGGTGCCTATTAGTTCAGTTTGAGTTAATTTGCTTTGGAAATTAATGTAAACTATAGGGAGCTTGCCAGATAAAACCAAGATAAACTTTGTGATCCAGTGGTGATTTAAGTACTTTTTCTTCTCATGTACACTGGAAAATTTGACCTGGATTAACAAAGAGGAGCTATATTTTAACAAAGAATTTAACAAAAATTAAGACAAACTGCCATTTCTCAAAAATAAAAAATATTACTTTCTGAAAATATTGTCAATACATTCGTAAGAATTATTTTAAAACATTTACTATAATTTTAATCTAAGCAACTAACATTAGAGAAAGGATAGCTATGTAAATCTAACTCAAGCTTCCATTATTAACCATTAATCTTAAAATAGATTAATGCATAGACACTGGAATCATACACTGATTATTTAATATAAATGTATTAGACTTGCTAATAATATTCTGCCAAGGACTGTTTTAAGTATCTGAAAAAAACACAGATTAACTCATAGTAATAACATAATTTTAGATAGTATCTTAGTTTGGAAAAATATGTTTCATGCTACAGAATTTTAAAAGATAAAATATTTTAAATTGTTCTTATTCTTCTATTGTATTTTTACTTTATTGCTGGTGATTTCTACTTTTGACTAGCTAATGGGAATGTATTTTTTCTCTGTATTGCTATTACCTCTTCCTGCTACTTTCCAGGTCACTAATTTTTCTGCTTAGAGTTCATTCTGCTTAGACCGATATGCTGTCTTTTTTAATGAGGTTATTTCTGGGTTATTAGCCTTCCTGTTATATGATACCTTATGTGAAAGATCTAATTGATGTAAATCAAACATAGCTTGCAGAAGAAAATCAAAATGATCTTTTAGATATTTTGAAGGTTCATGTGTATCTCAGAAATTTTGTATTTAAAGCTACTTTTTAGACAAGAGGGTTATATGTGGCTAATAACACAAATAAATCTTTTTTTATTCATACATTAACAGGTTCAAAGAAGTGGAAATTGAAGAAATGCATTGGCATTTTGGTTTGCTGAATAAGCTTTAGATGGAAATTACTCTGAAAAGTATTTAGTGGGAGGGGTTTAATTGTACAGTTCAATAACCTCAGTAACATTTTTTTATTAAAGCATTCTTACATAAGCCATTAAGCTTTAGGTTAATTTTTACTGTTATTTTCTGGTTATATTTAATAACAGGTATTGGAAATACAGCTAAGTCTGTGCTATAACTTGTTAACACTTCTAAATGGATTACATATATGCTGCCTTTTTAGAATTATTTTTGTTGCAAATTTTGCACTCAAAAGGATTGTGTTGTTATGTTACACATATGAAAGGCATGTTCTTTTCCAGTCATTTCACTTGTGGCAATCAGTAGTGTCAAAGGAAATTGTGTGACTTCTGTATATACGTTTTAATTATATAGGAAAGTAAAATGTGACCTTTTTTTTTTCACATTGGCTTTCCTCTCCTTTGTGGTCTGTTTTTATTTATTTATTTATTTATTTTTACCTCAGCTGAAATGTCCTGGTTTAAAGATACATGAACGACCTTTATGTATACCAATTTATTTTCTTCTATACTACCTGTACATGTTTTACATAATATACATATAGAAGACATGCTGTTTCCTGAGCAAATATCTTGCAAAATACATCCCAATTTATCTAGCTGTGAATACTCAGCAGCTATGTATTGCACTGGAATATAATGTTTGTCTTGCTAGCTGTTAAGTTTGGGTTTTGTTATTTATTTTGCATGTGTTATGGGGTTGGAGTATATAGCAGTGACAACCTCTGCTGCCACGCCTTAGTCCTACTTAACAGACATACAAAATTGTTTTTCTTGTGGGAAACTGTGACAAAATCCCATTTTGATCATCTTTACAGTCCTATAATTAAAGACAGTCTCTAATAAAAAAAACTTTTCAAGCTAATAGGATAGATTATATTCCTCTTTTGCTCAGAACTACCAAGCTATCTATTAGTGTTCCTGAATGATCAGAATTATTGCATTTCCCAAGAATTTGAGAAAATTCCTAGGTTTGAGGCATCCAAACATAGTAAATGTTGGAATGTGTGCTGATCTTCTGAGCACGCTTAGAGCCAATGAAGTATTTTGTGGGAACCTGAGCAGGCCTCGACCAAGCTGCGTGCTCTGGAACTTAATTAAATGTATTTGTCTACAGACAATATATTTTCAGACAAAACTTTGTGGTGAATTTTTGATAAACAGTGTACATCATGTGAGAAATGATATTGAATAAAAACATTAATCACAGAAAATAACATCAGTCTAAGCAAAAATTTATTGTGTTTTTTCCTCTTGTTGCCAGTGAATACAGAAGAAATCACAGCAGTTCAAGTAAAGACATTTCCTTGTTGAAGGTGAGTTAGCAGTTGTTGAATGAAAGAAAAAAAAGATTAAAATGACAGCTAATTTCTAATAAGCTAGGATTTTGTGGTTGTCAAATCCAGACATGCATTTCAGCAAGTAGAGTTAGATGTGTCAGGTTCTAATCTGGTGACTTCTAGTACACCATTTGGACATTACAGATTTAAATTAATGGCATTAATTTCTCTGACAGTTTTTTCAAAAGTTGCTGCATGGTTCAAGGGATTTCAAGTATTAATATTATTGTTAAGATGTTTAATTTGAACTAAAGACCTCAAAGGACAGCAAAAGCCTGCGCAAACTGAGTTTAAGAATGAGCTGGAATAATTTATTTTGTTGAAGCATGTAGTTTGAGGGTGGGGAAATTTAAAAAAAAATAAAATAAAAGCTGACACTTTGGTTGAGGGGAAAAAAATAAAAGCAGTGTCAAAATTCCCTCCACAACATAAAGTAGATCCAGTCTTATATCTGCTAGCGAATACTTTTTAAAGGTACACCTGATATCAAAAACCTGTTGGGCAGCAGCATTATCTGGCATAGCAAAGGCAGGTGTATTTTTGTTCATAAAGCTACAGAAAATTTTCTCCACTGGGTGAAAGTAAATGAACTTCTGAGTTTTCTGGGAGGTTTTTCCTGCAGCTGCTTGCTGCTAGATGGTGCAACAATGCTGTGACTGTCGGAAAGTCCTCTGCAGAATGCCTTCATATCAGTACCAATATTGCCTATTCCACATGCAGTAACTGCCATGAAATATCCTTCTAGCAGAGTCACCTTCTTCAGCAGTTACACAGATACAACACAGTGGTACTGCATCTTCAGAAAATCCAGACTAGCACTGTAATCTTGTCCCCCAGTTCCTTTCTCTTCCTGGAAACCCATAGTCTTGTATCCAGGATCCTTGCTGGAATATCTGGTTTAGTTTTGTGGATTAATCTTGAGTGTGAAACTGTTCTGTGGGTTACAATAGAAGTGTAGATAGTCTTTAATCCTAAATTGTAACTTGTGCCTTGGACTCCATTAGGAGTTAGAGAGGTTCAGAGTGGTTCAGTATGTTGTCCACTATGATCTGAGGAACCTTTTGAAAGCCTGGGGGAACTTGAACAGAGATGGCTTTAGCAGTAACATCTCCAAAACTGCATGTTCAGAAGTAGGCAGAAATTCAAGCCATGAGCTTTGTGGAGAGCTTGGTCCCTAAATGTCGCTATAGCAGGTGGTGGTCTGGATAGAAGGTATTCCTTTAAGATCCATCAGTGTAATGCAGTTGAAACTGCTTTTGTTTCTTTTTCCTGGTAGATAGAGCTTATCACTGAGGAAGAAGACCTCTGCTGCATGGCTTTAATTGATGAATTGCTGAAGAGCACAGCCCTAGGGCTGAACAGGAGCCCAGGATCGGTTTTGGGCTTGGGAGACCAATATATCTGCAAGGCCTCAAAAAGGTAAGCCCTTGTAGGACATACTTTGTGTGTGTTTTTCCTAAAATTTGAGCTTGCCAGCTGCATGCTCTCCAATATAACAAAATAAATCATTTTATTCTGCGTTAGTCCTTGTGTTTTACTGTCCACAGCAGTACAGTTCTATTTAGCTGTAGGCTGCTTACCCACAGCAAGTAACTGAAATGTATGATTGTCTGAAAATAGCTTATTTGTCAAGCTCCATTAATTCTAAAGCTTATCTGATGATATATTATTTTAAGAGTAATATATTGATAACAGAGTTTGTGGTAGAATGTGTCTTGAAAATAAGAATTTTGTATTTATGTGGTAAGCCTGGCAGTTAATTTGCATTCTTCTATATAATTTGTATGGCTTGCACACATCTAGATGCAGTTGCACAACTGGTGAATGCTGTTAAGGTGCCATGCAGTGCTTGGTTACAGAGAGCAGCCATTCTTAGACTTCCAAAGCACATTTCTGTCAGTTTGCTGTCAGAAGGCAGATGGGTGGCAGTCTGGCCAGCAACACGGACTTGTTGGGATTACAACAAAAGTATCCAAATTCATCCACAAAGACGTTTGGTGTTACTTCGGGGAAAAGTCTGAAGAGGCAGATTTTAGTGGCGTATTTGTCAGAAGTTTAGCTGAAAATAAGTGAAAAATATTTTAGTGTTTCTATTTTGTGTTTGTTTTACTTAGTAGTGGTACTAAATTAATAGTTTACATTAGATGATGTTAGAGTTTAGTTAGCATTAATATTTTGGTCAAACAACAAAGATTTATTTGCAAGGTATGGGCGGAGAAAAGGTGATGTGACTTTTGTTCGTTCTCTTCCACACTTTTCTGATTTGCACTGAAACAGTAATGAGAAAACAAATGTGTGATTGTTTTTTCCTTCTGTAATAATTCATATTTGAATTCTTTAGATGTTTCATTATCTGCAATATTGAGGAGCCAGCTTGTTCATAATTCAATGTCTGACTTTGCAGGACCTAAGCCCTTCTCACGTGCTTTGAAGTAACGGCCACTAACCCTCACAGCTCATTCCCGCGTAGAGCAGAATTGCACAACCAGGGCGGCACGGCGAGCTGCCAGTCGTTAGAGATGCCGTAAAAATATGCTAGATTTGGCCCTCTACCATACATGAAAGAGCATCCAGTCAAAGCCTATGTCTCCCACTGTCTATACTTCCTCTGTTGTCCTAGGCTACCAGGAGAATGCTGGTTTTGAAGCTATGCAGATATGATATTGTGCTAGCACAGGTCTTGCATTGTGCAGTAGTGATGAGTGTCAAACAATTTATGCTTGTGTTTCCCCAAAATTAAGAATTTAGACAGTTTGTTACAACAGAAGGATCTAATCACATGCCTTCACTAGGGTAGACCTTTTTGTGAGGAGATTGAAGATACTTGGACTTCCTTATGCTCCAGTAACATTGGGTAATTTCTCTATGTTAGAGATTTTAAGAGATTGAATTTTCAAAACTGATCACGTAGCAATTTTTGACTTTGTTTTAAAACAGGAAAAATGTTATTCCCTTTCATTTTCATTCTAGTCCTGGATATGTGCAAATACCTTAGGGCTCTGGATTTAAATGAGTAGAGGATTTGTGCAGTCCAGATGCCTAAGGTTTGAACCTTACAGCAGGAGAATGGATGTGATAATTCAGGAAATCTGCCATTCATGTTTCACCTACTGCTTGGAACACTTTGACTTTAGTTTTCAGAGTTTTGAATATTTGGAAGGGATCCTCTGTTTCAGTCTACTTTTGTTCCTCAAGGAAATATTTATCTTCAAATTAAGAGTGTAACAGGTCATGTTTATGTTTCAGGCCTTCAGAATTCAGTGCTGAATCTGAATTCGCAAAAGAAAGAACAGACAAAAGAAAGGAAGTTGCCGACCAAATTTATGGAAGCACTTTAACATTTGCTTTTCCAGGTGTGTGAAATGGCTGACACTTACTTTCAGGTCTATATCATAATCTAATAAACCTTTAATCCAGAAGAGTCTTTAAACCACTCTTTCTGAGTAATTTAATCTGTTGTATCTGCCTGCCTGTAAAAGATGGATAGTGTTAACATTCACCTGGGAACTATCTTCATTAATAAATTTGGATGAGATTCCATTCACTCTTTTCATCTGTGCTTGATATGGAATTCTGCAGGTGCAGTCAAAGGTGAAATTGACGGGGGGGGAAGAGGAGGAAAAAAGAACATCTAACTTTGTAGTAGAAGATTTTTCCCTTTTTTTTTTACCAACCTGACATATCACTTCGTGTGATTGTTCACTCATACTACTGCAGCACCAAAAGTAGGTTTTCAACAGGCTCTGTGACCATAAGTATGAATATTCCTTTTCCTCTATTGATAGTAATTAAATGCAGTGGAGTTAATCTTGAACTTGAAAATGCAGGCCATGGTTCAGAACTGTAATGTATAGTTTTAGAGTATGCATCTTTTTGTTCATTTATACTTCATGGGTATATGGAATCCTGGAAACTCTGTCTTAGTACTTCTGTAAATTGTGTGCAAGCAAAAAAAAAGATGGAAAGGCCTAATCTGCCTCTTAGTAATTATAATAATAGAAATCTAAGAAGCTTCACGTGTCGCTTGTCTATTTAAAGCAAGCTTTAGTAATCTGGAGCAGTACGGAAGATCAGATACCTTTCTTTTGTTCAGTTCCCTACTTAGCAGAAACATCAATACTAAGAACATTTCAGTTTCTGGTCTGTGAAATTGTTTAATTTGTGGTTACAATGCACTGTGACTGTACACCAGCACTGTGTATTGTGTCTGTCCTGGCAATAACCCCTACAGGAGCCGTCTTAGGAAGACAACGCCATGTGTAATCTGGAATGACTCACAAGTTAGTTGTCTGACTTGTGCGTTGATTTGCCAGCTAGAATTACCTTGGGTTTATGCATGACAAGGACACCAAATTTGACTGAAATTGGCTAAAGGTTAAATGGTCAGTGGTGCCTCAACGATGAGCAACGCTGGTTGCACAAGCCTTGCTTTCTTAAGGAGTGAGGTTCTGCCTTTCTGCCACAGTGAGTTTAGGAACTAGTGAAATATTCTTAAAGATTTAGAAAAGATTTTTCACTGTCCTCATTTTACGTGGTATAAAAAAATGTGATCACTGCACCCTCTTTAGCACCTTGTTGCTAGAAGGGACAGATGACAGTGTTAATTGTTTACGTGTCTTAGAACTTTAGAGCCACCAACTTTGGGTTCATGATGAAGACTCAGAATAATTAAGACTGTCACCTGAAAGCAAATTCTACTTTCATGAGGTTTGGAAGTTTAACTATGTGAATATTTTTTTCTCAATATTTCGTGTTGCTTTCTATCGAAGATATTGAATGGACGCAGACATGCTGTATGCACCATAAATGCCGACTGTTCTTATCCACCTACCATTGAAATATTGCAGATCAGTTTAGCAGGAGCATTAAGAGCAACCACTTTTATTCCCCTTGCTCCTTTTTCAAACCACAGAAGATGAATTCTTATGTAGTCAGTTCAACATGTAGGTGACCAATTTATGTTGTAATTCCTAAAACAGTGTGTTTAGAATTTATGCTAGCTACAGCTCAACAGTGCTGAGCCTTCCCAAATTCCTTTTCTTTACTTGCATGTGTTCTGACAGGAAATATTATTCTTTTTGGTTAACTTGCCTTTCTAAGATAATTAATTTGTGTTTGGAGCTTTCAAAAAGATTTTTAATTAAAAGTTAGATTTACATCAAAAGGTTTTGTGAGATCCAGTGTTTTCTTTCTGTTTTATACTGTGTGCACACTTTTCAGAATGCTGCAGTAAATCCACAGTCGTGTAAAATGTTCCGCAGCTCTCAGAGATATCATGGGAAAGTCAATTCCACCTACTGTTTTTTCCAGATTAGATTGGTTTATAAATTGGTCTGGAATGTGAGTTTCCTTCTCTGTTGTGGTCTTTTGTTAAAAGCTATCTTTACATCATGATAGAAGTTTTCTTTAAAAAACAAAATACTTAATTTCATTAATCTGTTTAGCAATACCAATATAATGAGCCATAATATTGATTTTTTTTTACTTAGGATTTAAAATCTCTATTTCTTTCTACAGAATTAAATGTTTCAAACTGATACTCAACCTCCTTACTGTCCCCTCTTTAATTTAGTTGTTATAATTAGGCATTAACTGGTGTCGGTGGTATAGCCAGTTACAAGCCATTCTGTTCTGCTTGTCTTGATTATCACAGTTTAGATGTAAAGTAAATTAGAATGAAAGACTATACAGTCCAATTACAGATAAAACCTGCAAACTCTACTGCTGTAATTAGATGCCAGTACTATTTTTCTTAGATTTTCTATCTCTGAGGGCATTTCTTGTAGCTACTTTGCTGTAGCTAATGTTTAAAGATTTTATAAATGCTTTCTGTCTTTGTGGCATCATCTCTGCTCCTTAAACTTCAAGTGGCCTGTTTTGAGGTGCAGGTTCTGTATATATGTACTTCTTGTTCATGATACATTTTTGCTTCAGGATGATGTAATGTGTCATCCATATTATGAGTGTATAGACCTTAATAAGCATGAGTGTGAAATAACACTGTGTGTTCAAGCCTTTCCGTCTGCAGCAGTGAGGAGGGACCTGCTTTTTGCCATAATGCAAAATTGCACCATCTGTTTCTTGTCTGTCAGGACAGAGGTAAGAGTGGGCTGCTGAGGATTCTACAGTCTTCCACCTATGTGACCTCTTCACCAGAGGACAGTCACCTTCACAAATCTGCTGTGAACCCGAGTCTCTGTTGTACCTCATGGACAGTCACACATTTTTAATGGCACCTCCCAGAATTATCCATTAAAAAGATTCTCTGCTTCAAAGAGTTCATGGGATAAGGGGGAGACAAAGACACCCAGCAGGCAATTGGCTCCAGGTCATATGAAGTTTCCTGGCTCCCAGTCCACTATCCTATAAACCAGCTCTTGTTATCTCCCTAAGAAATATTTAGGAAGTGGCATACAAGTATCCTTAAAATAGCTGAAAACAATGTAGGTTGCATTGACTTTGATGTCTTTTGTAGAAAACAATCGAGTCCTTTGTGAATGGCAACAAAGCTCTAGACCCAAATTCTCTGAAGTGCAATGAAATGGATGAGGACCATTTCATTCTCAACAAGGTGGACACTATAAATATGGCATTTTGGGTACTTTTACCAATAAAGACAATGCAAACAGCTGTGCTAAGACAGTTTGTAAGTGCGAGGAGTACTTTATGCTAGCAATAAATAGAAATTGCACTGTTTTCATCCTTCAGTCCTTGAGGTAAAAAGGAAGCCCCCTTCAAATAATAAAGGAAAACTCTGGTATTTGTTACAGTGGATCAAAAGCACCTGATGAAATAATTTTTGCACTGAAAAATTCAAATGTATAATTTTGTTGTGGGAAAAAAAATTTCAGTAAACACGTTGGTGGAACACTGCATCAAAGTAATTGACTCCAACTGTTTTGTTTTGGCAAGGTTGTTTCAAGTCATTCCAATGCCTACTAAGTATTTCAATTAGTAAGTATTATATGTGTTATGCTATGTTTAGTGTTTGTTATATACTTAGTATATGCTACAAAATCCGAAATAATTTGAATTCAAAGTAAGATTGCTGAAGAAATAATGGCTTCATATGAATTTTTTTCAGAGATATTTTACTAGAAAATAAAAGAATTATTGTTTTGCAACAACTGCAATTCATTTTTTTTTTCAATTGAAATAATTGAAATAGCGGTTATTGAACAGTTTTCTAGCCCTTTAGCAACTGGTGATATGTATTATATGTCACTGATTATCCAAAGTGTTATTCTGTAAAGCCATAAAATATCACTTATACATGATAAAACTTTACAGTTAGTACGAATTCTTATCAGTAAGGGATTATGCCAGAGACTATCTCAAACAAGGCAAATGGGGAATATATTGCCCATTACATGTGAAATTTGCCTGACTAGAGTATGGTCCAGCTGCTTGGATTTTGGGTCAGTCTCATGTGCTTTTAGAGGTAAACTGAACCTCTGGAGCAGCACTTGGGAATAAGGCTGTGCTAGTATTGCCTGAAACAGCAGCTGCAGCTCTTCCACACCACTTGAATGACATGCTTGAAACATCAAAGGCATCTATGCAGGAGCTCCACAATGGACTTTGCATTGTCTGAAGAACTTGTATTGTTATAGAAATGAGAAATCTAAAGAAATTTTATGTGAGTATCATAATATTAGAAACCATTATTGGGGTGATGTTGTAGCTGTTAGTAAAAGAGATTTTAAAAACGTACTTGTATTATCTATGTTTCTCACTTACTTGCTGTGTTTGAGTACCATTCTAATGTACCAGTAAAGTGGAAAAGACTCATGTTGTTTGATTCTCTAGGGTAAAGTTAATTGGTAGTTAAAATGATAATCAAAAAACCATTTATTAAGCTTCATTTTTCAAAGCAACGTTAAAACTTCCTGTTCACAGTAAACATATAGAAAATAATATATGTTGATTTAAGAAAACTGAGTTTTACTTGATTAATTTTCTAAAGATCATTTAAGGTGCAAGTAAAACATTTATTTTCTTGTGAAACTAAATTGATCTGACCTCTTTTTAATTCTATCTACGATTAGTTTGGTGTAATTATCACAGTGTAGAATTTAGTCTGCTTCCACAAAAAAATTATTGTTCATGGGGCCATAAAACTCTTTAAAAATTGCTTTATGAACAACTCAGCCATGAGTATGTCTTAGAAGATGAGAATTGCTATTAAATATGTAGGAAATGAAGATGCAACATGTATACATTGTACATAACAAACTTGGTGTAAAACCAACCCCCAAGGACCACTCTGAAGGGTGGAAAAATAACATGAGGTCACTTAATGAAAAACTGTATCTAAACATATCAAGCTGAAGAAAGACGACGTGTGCAAGCTAAATCATGGTATCTCCTGATATTTCTGAAAGCATGTATTTTCTACCTTAGTATCATCTTAACAAGAACTCAGATTTTATTTTTTTAGTGTTTTTTTTGGTTTATTTCTTTTTGGTGGCATCACTCATGTAGGATTTTGGACTGAATTACACACTAATAGTTAATGTAGAATTGTTTGGTGCTTCCTAAAGCTAGGAGACCTACATGCCAAGCACCAGACATTGTGATTTTAATTTCTCTTTTCAAGTAAATTGCTGAAACATCTGCTGGACTCGAACCATCAAGCAGTCCAAAAAAAGGGATCAGCCCACAGCAAGAATATACAGGTACCTGTACTTTCACCAAGATTGTTCCATGTCTAATTTTTGCTGTGTAAATCCCCAGGACTAGCTTTTGGGTTTTAATACATATGCTTTTCTCATAAGAGGAAGCAAAACAGATTTCTTCCTTCATTAATTCTTCCGTGACAGATCAAAGGTTGCATAGAAAGTAATAAAGAAACAAATTATGTATTTCTGTAACCCTTTACTTTCAACACAAGAGTATTTGTATTTTGTCTTCTGTTGTGGAAACCAGTGCTGCTCTAGGGGGTTCATTCCTCAGAACAGTAGCTTTTTTTGAAGAGAAATGTACATAGTTCTCGATTGATTCTCTATGCCTAGTATGATGCTATTGAAAAAAATCCCAAACTTACCAGGTAGTTTGAAGTAAGATTTCCAACGAGGTGTAAATAGCTCCTGAAGCAAAACTGGGGATCTAAGTAAGCACAGTCAACACAGGGTTTGTACTGTATCTCCAGAATTAGGAGGAAAGGATCATTACCCTTTTAGTTTAGCAAGCACAACTTGATACTAAATCTTAAAGTATGCATTTTCTATAGTATCTATCACCATGATACGCTGATGATATGATGCTGATGCATGATTTCCCTCTTTGACAACCTTTTTCCTTAAACTTCTGTGGGTTGAAATCTTACAGTGAGTTTGTACTGCCAAAGTATATTAAGAAACCTGTTTCTCTTGCCAACTTGTAGCAGGAAAGATGTACTTGAGCTTCAAAATATTGTTTCTATTCTAATTTTTGTCAACAGTGTATGATAAAGTCTTTCGGGTGAGATTTTCAAGATGCACACAATATTAGCCAAAATAATGTCAGTTATAAAGGTCCCTTTGTCTTTTTTTTGAGCAAAAAGGTAAATAATGCATGATTTAAAAATCCTTCTGTCATTTATCGTCATACCTTATGGCTTCATAAGATCTTATTTCATTGCTTGCCCTACAGCCTCCAGAAAGCATCATCTCGTGCATGACTCAAAACCTCTTTCGCTAGTAACTAACGGAGTACCTTTTGGCAACCTTCCAACCAATAGTCTGCTCCAGATGGCATTGCTTACAACTTCTAGGAAGCACAGGAACAGGCAGCAACTGCCTTATTCTTTCTGTCAAATAAACAATACGTGTTTCAGTAGGTTGGGATGTGGCAAAAATAAATCAAGCCACATGAGCAGTAAGCTGAGTTGGTAAGTAGATCTGTTCTGTGTACTATCAAGTTCAGAAAGGAATTCCAGGTAGTACCTCTTGGCAAGTAAATGGTAGGGCCAGTGTCTAGCCTGGCTACTCTGAAGGAAAATGGCCATGCTCTGAAAGAAATGATGCCTTCTGGCAACAAAACCAGCAAAATGAGTGCTGCTGTTGAAACAGTTCAACAGCTCAGACCTTTTGTCATTTCAGATACTGGAAATCTAAGCATGACATATCATGATATTACAGCTGTATACAGTATGACGCAGAATGAAATTGTGTAGGAAAGCAAAGCCTTCTATTTGCTTAAATAACAGTGCATCCACTGTGGTTATCAAAGTGGTCAACTCCGTAAGTGCAATTAACAATTTGGATTTTCCTGCTTGTTTGTTCCTTGCATACCATAAGTAAAGATCTGTCAGCAATTCATGAGAGTTAAGCCCAGAAAAATACAACTGAGATTACTTGTCCTTTTCATGGGAAGAGTCACACTACCCGTAAATATGTGGATTCTACTATCTTTAATTCTTTGTTTTCCTTGCATATGCTCAGTGTACATCATTTTATTGGTCTATCAGAAGCCCTCAAAATAGCAGTAATTAATCTTAAGTAAGAGTATTCTCTTAGCTGTAAAAAATAACTTTTACTTTCACTGAAAGGTTGTTTTATTTTTTTACCCTTTGTAGAATGTTCTCAGTTACAATGAGGAAAGGAATATAGAGAGAAACTGTATTAATGGGAAAGCTACTATAACAATTTGGATCAAGTGTTGAATTGGTATAAACAGGCCTTGCTCCATGTTTTGTGTGCAGTTATATCTACCTTCCTGAAGACTAGATGTTGCTTTCACAGTGATTTGAAATTTTTATTTTTTCTTACAGGTATTTTTACCTTGTACTAGATAACCGTGTACAAGTCTTAGAGCTGCACCTGGGTAACAGTCCCAAACCCAGCCTTTTTGGAGATACAGCCTCAAAGGATTGTACAATACTTTCAGATTATATAAACAACTACCTAACTTAGCAAAGAATTAAGTTAATATCTATTGCACCTTATATTTTAAGACCTTACGTTCAAATCTTTCCACAGAAGTTGGTGGCAATGCTCCCATAGAAATTACATTGGAATCAAGAGTAGAGCCTGACTTTAAAGATTTTTCTCTCTGACATCCCAAACATCACTTTCACCTACAAGAATGACAATCATGACTATTTATGTTGGAAATTCTACACTTAACTTCTCCTGGAATTTACATGACCCAAATATTTAAACAAGTGGTTTTAATATTTTACAGTCTTTTAAGTATCAGATGGAGTTCATACTGCAATTTGGAATGTGAGTGCTTAATTTTATTGAGTAAATTGGCTCAATCATTTAGGGTAGGGAAGGCTAGTTTAAAATTTGTAAATATTGCTAAAACTCATATAGCAGTTTAATAACTATTTATTATATAGATCTGCTGTACTTCTTTCCAACAGCAAAAAGTTATTTCTAAAAGTGCCTGAGTGTATTTATATATCTATATGAGGGTTTTTCTGCATATGCGTGTTTAGTGTATGTGCATCTGTGTACACAGTAAATGGTATGATGCTAATCTTAAAAGTAGTAGATAATGGCAAGAGGTGCAGAATGAAAAAAAATTATTAAAACAATAACTATTCCATTCATTCTGAGTATATCATATGGAATTGCATTAGGAAAAAACATAAAAAATGTGCATGAACCCCCAAATAAATTAATGAAAATAATGAATTTTATCCAAACTACTTGAATATTTAGCTTATAATTATTTTTTTTAAGTTGATGATGCAGTAGTTTTTGTTACACACTTGGATGCTAAGTGCAGTTAATACCAGTGTTAGCATTTTTAAAACAAAATGAATGGAAATATATACACATAAATATGTCCCTAAGGGTTCTGGGATGTGGTTCAAAAAAAGAAAGAAAATCTTTTCTTTGAATGGCATGTTAAAAAGCAATATCTTAAAGAGGTTTTGGAATATGTTAAGTCCTGAGGAAATGAATTAATAGGTCAATAATGTGATAGTGCTACCTAAAGGCAATTTGGTTTAAGCGATTTTAGTCACAAAATTTCCAATGTGGCTTGCAATTCTGGAATCATTTTAGTTGAAATTCCAGAAATTTGCATTGGTGAAATGTATTTTCTGTCTTTCCAGTTTTTCTCATTTTGGTCATCCTTACATGTTTACCTCTGTTTAGTCTTTTGCATCTGAAATACTAGATGTGATTAGAAGTTAGATTTAAATTGCATCGATAAATGATTAACTTATTAGAAATCACAATTCACAACTTAATTTATCACATGACTCCCTAATTTTTCACATACTGATTACAAATGGGGACTATATGAAAAATTGGAGACATATAAGATAAATTGCAAACCCATGTGATAAATGTACTTATCATGCACCTTTTGGCAGCCTTACCTCCTCCCTGCTCACTCATCCATCTCTCCTGGGACTTATTCTAATGCTCTAAACCTATTAGCAGAGTCAATCAATCACTGAAATTTTAAAATCAAACTCTTCTAGAACTGTTTTTTCTCCTTTTTGTCAAATAGAGAATTGCCTTGTCCACTTTCAGTCCTGCCAATTTTCTGTGCACAGGAGCTGCAGATGATAATTTTTGATTCTGGAAAGTGGTGTTTCCTAACATTCCAAACAGATACAGACTTTGCTTTCTTGCACATCTCCTACGAGGTATTATAAAAGTGGAATGAGACATCTCTGTGCTTGCCACTTCAGAGGTGATAGCTAGCTCTGTGTGTAATGAAACCTCTCTTCTGGAGGTCACTAGATCATAGTTAAAACTGCATTTTACATACCCATAATTTGCAAAACATATTCTAACATGTTTTCAGAGACAATTTTCTGAAACAAAATTGCAACTTTTTTTAAAGAGCAGATACACAAAATACATTGCAAATGATCTGACATAGTGATTAAAATGTATTTTCAATTTTTCCTTGCATGCAAACTGGGAAAAAACTTTTTATGTGTTTCAAAATAACTTCCTCAAGAGCAGAATGAGCTATGCCTAGAAAGGGGAAAAGGGGAAAACTTAGTAAAAATAATTAAAACAAAGCAAGGATTTATTTTTAAATATTACTGATATTCCAGATGTAATATGAGTTATTATCTACGTATTAAAGAATATCACAGTAAAATATTATAGTAGTATATTATAGTGTTGTATCGCTATTATATATAATGGATATGCAGCATGTGTTGTTTCATGGATTCTATTTGTTAGTAGTATATTTAAGTATATTATGTAAACATTATTAGAGTAACTTTTTTTTCCAAAGCAAAAAGAAATGTTAAAGTTTCTGTACAACTATTCAGAGTTCAAGTTTGTAATTTCATTTACATAATCTTTTTTCTGTACAGAGAGAAATGATTCTTTCATTTCTCTGTGTTCTTTGGATAGTGGAACCAGATGAGGAAAATGCTTGTTTTGGCACTTCCCCAAAGGGAAATATAGATTTTGATGTTGGTGAAGATGACTTCAGCAAATAGCGCACATAAAAAGCTAGCATTTCATGCAAGTTCATAAGAAGAAACTACAGAACAGAATAACTTTTATGAAGAAAGTTTATGTCTTACTTAGTGAATAGGTCCCTGTGCTACCATAATAATGCCCAGTTCTACAACTGCAAACACTTATTTGTTCAAAGTGAATATTAACATTGTAATTTACTATCTAATTACAATTTTATAGTAATAACTGAAAATGTGTTGTTAAAAAGTATTGCATTCACTGCCTCACAGTATCAGACTGTTCTTATCAGTGCAGTGTGTGCTTTTTGTCAATACACAAGCATTACAGAGGTCTCGTAGAAAACATTGACTTGGATTTCAAAAATTTTTGTACTCAAACAATTTTATAGCAGTTTTTTTAGAAAGCTGCTATTAATGATCGCATATGATAGTCACTTTGTAGCTGATGAATAACTTCTCTAGGCTTTAATGGAGGCAGGATTAAATCCTGTGAACAATTAGTTTGCATAGCAAGCCATCCCCATGTAAAAGGCCTATGCATTTTATTTCTCATTTCACTAGTTTTCAAGGTTCCAAAGGAATGGGTTAATCTTGTGAAAGGCTGCTATTTTTGTCAGCTAATCTTGAAAGACTTTTCACTTTGAGCTACATCATTAAAGCCAATTAAGAAAATGAATGCAATATTTATATTTAGAAATAGGATATTATTAAAATATTTAGTTGCTAACTGTTCTTTCACTATTATACAAGAACAGAAAAAATAAGTTTTAGTAGTAATATCACTGGTGTACTTTTAAAAAAAATTATTAGCTTAAGATTAACTTACATCAGCAAGATTTTCAGATCAGTCCTATTAATTTTCATTTTTTTATATGTTACTGTTGTAATAAAATGTATTCATAACAGTTATTAACAGTAAAAATAAGGACTGATAATTATCATATTATAGCAGTGCAGATTGAAAAATAATCTTCAAATATCAGGGTGTAGAAATCCTGGGCCATCTCAAGTAAAATTATGTGGTCACTGTCAATGGCTGCATTTCTATTTTAAGAACCAGGTTAGACTAAGTTGTTTATTGTATTAAAGATGTACTAGGACTGTAGATTTCTTCACACACATGGATTGTGTGTGTGAATATTTACACATGCCTCTTTATTAAACGTATAATGTTGTGTTTGGTCATTTTTCTCTGATAGGCAAAAGAAATCACAGCTTTGCAACCTGCATCTTAATGTCTTTGCTCACAAAGCTAAAAATGCTGTCATAACTCAGCAGTCAATTATTTTGTATGCAATACCAAGTGTTGCAAATTCTGTGGATAAATACAGTATCAAAACCCCACCTACTGTGTGCTGTTTACAGATGAAAATCACCATTTCTTCTTCTTATCAATAATGTTCAAATTTAAATTTCCTTGAAACAACAGTGTATGTTTTTTGTATGACTTCATCTTTAGAAATTCTCTCTGCTGGTCTTGCCTCTGAGAGAAAGGTGAAGGAGCACTGTGACCATTGTTTCTGATCTTCCTGTTGTCATTTATGCCATCACAGAAAGAAAGGCTCCTGAGTTCAGATGGGAGAAAGCAAGCAGTGGCTAGGGAATAGCTGATATTTTATTGATTTTGTTGCTTTGCTAAATTGATTGTTTTCTTGCTAAGGAAATGAACAATTGTGCACCATTCTTTATTGTTATCAGCTGATTGTACTTGTTTTACTGCATAATTTTGCCAGTCATACAGGGGTTTTTGCAATATTGTACAGTAGAATGAGTCTGAGCTGAAACGAATGCGAACATTAAAAGCATCCATTCACCATGCAGCTTGCACAAAAGCCGATGAGAATTTGCAGATAACTTTGCCTAGGCAAGCAGTTTTTAAGCCATCAAAAGATATGGGGTTCAACCTCATGAAATTATGCAAGGAAGAGACTGGATTTGTGGAAGTGTTCTGAGGCAGAGCAAAGCTGGCATCTGTGTAGCTGGATAGATGTGAGCTGGTGCCATTATCATTGGAGGCAGATACAGGTGGCACTGGGGTTAGCAAGCAGCTTGAGAGACATTCAGTGGGATTTTCAAGGGACAGCAGACATTTTTTGATGTAGCTAGAATACAGTTCACTAACGAGAACAAAACCAAGTGAAGCGGCTGTGCCACGTGTGGGAAGTGGGACTGTGTATCCCTGGGGAATGCTATTCGAATCGTGGGAAAGGGCTAATGTAGCTAATGTATGTGAGTCTGCTGAGAGGGCTATTATTTGGGGGATATAATTTTATTTTTTTTTGTAGAGGAAAAGTTCTCTCATTCTTGAGAGGGACTTTGTTCCTATGAAAATCACGCTAAGACAACTGCAGTCATTAGAGAGACATCATAATTTTGCTTGTAAGGTCATCTCTTCTGTCGAAAGTATTTTGTCACAGGACAGAGATGGCTACTATCACTGCCAAAAAGCCACTTTGAAAGATTGACAAGAGAGATTAAAGAGGACACAGAAATTTGGAAGACGTTCTTTTAACCTCTTAATGCAGTGCCATATTGGCAGCTGTGTCTGTGGTGGGGTTAGGAACCAAATATTTCTGGAATTTTGTTCCTCTTTTTTTGTATCTTTCAATCTGGGATATCAATTAACAATTTTTTTTCAGCAGGACAGTAAAGCAAGAGAGTAAACAGTAAATAAGCAGCAAGCAAAATTAAAACCAGTAATGAGCCTTATGAATACGGGGGTGTTATAAGGCTCAAAATACATTTATTTTGGCGCTTAGCATGTTCTGGGAAAACATAATGACTTTGGGAGTCTATTGTCTCATTTTACATTGCAGAAATTCTGTTTATTGGCCCTGGAGGCTGATGAGGGTTTGGGCACCTGTGCCGAAACATTTTCCGAACCTTGGCAGCACCAGGCACGTTCGTGATGCAGCAGAGTTGTAGTTCCAAGTGTACTAAAGGCATGGGAAAGCAGCAGACTTCACCCTTGTGAGGAAGAACTGGTTAAGTAGCAACACACCTGGGGCAGTGGATTTGCTAATGTCACCCATCTTCAGAAAAACTGGTGCTTATGTGATTGTTCACCACTAGTGCAAACTGCAATTTATGGTAAGTTTGTTTTGGTAACTGACTACTGGGCATGGGAGATCTCATCAGAATTGGGAAACCTCTCTGTCAGTTAAAGCAATTAATAAATTAATGTTTATAATGCCTTTTAGCATGGATCCTACATACAAACAGCATTTCCATTTGGGCATGGGAAAGCATTTTCTTCTTTTTTTTTTTCCATACATAAAGTCTAACAGAGAAAGGCAAAGCAGAAAAGAGATGTGTCCTGTATAAAATAAGGTTTGTGATCATTCTGAATCATCTCAAAAACAGTTCAATGAAAACTTATGCAAGATTAAACAGTTGTCCAATCCCCAGGGTTTGGTGAGAGAGATTAGTGTTTTACCTATCAATAAGTTCAGGGTTGATTACTCCAGCAAAATGTCAGCTTTTCATTAAAATGGCATCTTACATAAGTGAAAATTGTGGTATGTAATGTCACTTCCATAGTTTCTGTGTAGCCATATCTACAACAGGGGTAGAATTTCATTAAAGGAAGGCCTGAAGCATACGCAGATGGATTTTATTTTTAAATAGGACTGTCTATATAGATTATAAGAGGAAAGTTTTGTGAATATGGTATTTCAGGAACACTAGAAAGCAATTATGATCATCCATTTAGTGAATTTTGGTGGTCAGAAAGGCATTAGCTAGGATCAGGTTTTCTCATTCATCATGTCCTGTTACTTATGGATAAACAAGGTGATAGTGTGTTTTGCTAATTCTCGGCTATCATTATATAATATAATTGGGTTTTTGAGAGGCTATGGAAGGCCATTTCCAATTACCATTGTATATAGGAAACACTGGTTTTAAAACAGTGAGGTTAAGCATGACACAGCAAACAGAATGCAGTTGTGTCTTCTCTGTGTGTGCTGTGTTGTGTGTGTGACACTGCAGGAGGGGACAGTTTTGTGTATTGAAAGCTTGAACTCATTGTGACAGTAAGAAAGGGATTTGGCTTTTTAAGATAGAATTCTAGTTGCCAAGATCACAAGGTTCATGCTGCTACTCAGATGAGTTTGGGAGTATGCCAAGAAACTAAAAGCAGTTGATAAACCCCAGAAAAGTAGTAGATCAAAAGCTAAAGCTTTTGAGAATTTTAAGAAGGAGGGTATATATGTAGGGGTGATCATATAATTCTGAAAAAGAGCTTGATTGCTTCACAGTGAATGCTATGTGCCAGCATGTTAATGGTCAGACCCTAAGAGTTTTGCACTTTGATTCTAATGAGTGCCTCAGAAGTTTGGATGTTTATATGAGCATTATCTCTCTCTTAAATGATGAGCTTAAAACTCTGACTCTGCTGGGGTTTTATGTGCATCCTTTAAACTAGTCTCTGTATTGGTGGGATTATTCACATGAATGAGGTTTTGCAGGCTTGATCCCAACATTTATGCAATGGATCATATTGACGCATTTGCTACATCATTGTTCAGGCTGAGTTCAGCTGTGTTTATGCATATGCTGCTGTATAAACTAGAACCCCCTTTCCCGTGATATTGGCTAGTAAAGAACGTGAGTTAACTGGTGCGCTGCTCTATACCGAACAAGCCACAGACAAATCTCAGATCCTCTATTCTGCTGCTTTGAACGTCATTCAGGAACATAATCTGATACTGAATTGTTCTTAATATATTGCTTAAAAGGCAGATCTCCATGTGCCACTAATCCGCAAGTTCTAGAAGCAAGAAAAATTCTTACTGAACCATTGGCAGAGAAGAGAATGAAAAAATTTTGATAGATTTTATGTGCATCTTCAATAGGTGTTCTTGAACTGTTTCCCTGATCATTTACTTTTGTCTTCTTTCTTCTGTTTCCATTGCCTATAAGGTAATAACGTGTCTATTGCCTATCATATCCCTGGCCTTTCCTGTTCCTTCTTTTCTCTAAGTTTAGTGCGAGTTCTTGGCGTTTTAGGTATGTGTATGATTAATTCCAAGAACACTGGTAATTTCAGTGATATCAAAAGGACTATTAGTATGGAATTAATATGCACATACCTAAGTACCTATGTGAGTTGAAGCTTATGCGTGCAGAAATATGGATGTTCTTGCAAAATCTATTGATTTCAATCCACATCAGTTGAACTGTTCGCATTTTCAGTAATGAGATTTTGAACAAGCTCCATATGAGAACAGGATTAAGGTACCTCAGAAAGTGTCTGAAAAAAATGATTTTACATTGGGAAATTAATGGTAGTAAATAGCAGTTCAGACCTGTACACTACAGCAAATACACAGCAGTCATGCTGGCATGTCTTTGGCTTTTCATGACTGTGTGCTTCTAATTTATCAGCACCAAAATCAGTTAAATAGGTACATGCTTTATTATTACATACAGACAACTGCATTAGAAGTTGCAAAGTTAGTAACTCCAAAGTTAGTAAATACCTAATCAAGGTAAAAATTAAGTTAGTAGCATTAATTTGTCTCCCTTGTCTGTACTTACAGTGATACAATACAAGCTACATGATCATAGTACTGTTTGTTTCTGTGGGACCAAGCCTCCTTTGGCACACAGAATAAAATATTGAGTGAGTTGTTATTCATTCTTTTTGCTTTCCTTGGTTAAGGTGTGATCTCAGGCCATATTTTTTGAACACTGTTCAAATCCTGCTTTCAAGACATTAATCCTTCTTTGTGAATTTTTCTGTGGTGTTCATCATGCATCACAATTATTAATTTATCACAGTATTTCTGTGAAATGAGGAACAGCTAGTATATCTGATTTTTAGTATAAGAAGTTGTGTCACACATCCAATTAAATTCAAAGTTTCCACTGTTCTTCCTTGCCCAGAATGGGACACTGTGGTCAGACTTTCTGCCTACAAATGCGTTCGGAAGCATGTGTAGACCAAGGTTTCTGGAACACATAAGTTACAGAATTTGTCTGTTAGTTCCAATTCCCAGGCTCATTCCCTCTGTTCCCACTCTAGCTGTTTACCGGAGTGCTCTCACTGCACTTTCTCTCATCTAACTCCTGCTCCCAGTCTCTGTAGTAATCCAGCTTTAATGTCCTTATTTTCTCCACAGCAGCTTGCATGATTGTGGCTTTGTTTCCAAACCTGCTAAATCAAAAGAGGAGGTGACTGAGAACGCGCAGAGGTCTGCAGTGGCAGGACAAAGCTAATACTTAAGTTGGAGCATCTGCCTGGACACAAGGAACAACAAATTCCCTAGGAGGGTTACTAAGGTTTGGGACAGATGTCCAGAGGGATTGTGTACTCTCCAGGTTTTGGAGGTTTTCAAGACCTCTTGAACAAGCTGTTTTGGCTGAAACTTTTAGAAAATAGTAATTATCTGGAGGCAAACACCCAGGAGAGAACATTATATCCTGATCTATGGTAGTTACTTAGAGTAAAGGGCAAATGAAAACAGGGTGTTATAATTAGAAGTACGAACAGCTTCATCTCTGATAAAGCTGATTGAGGGATTCAGCTGTGATCTAAATCAATGAGAGATTCCTAGTAAAATGAAAAGGAGAATGTTTTTTAATCACAGGAATTAAAGACATGTTCTGCTAAACTTTTCCTGGAAAAATAGTCTGTATGTTGGCATAAATTCTTCTGCACACTCCTGGATATGCAAATACCTACCCGGAGAGGCATGAGGGGAAGCTTCCTCCCCTGAAAACATAACATGCAATTATGGAAGCAAATTTAGTGTTTGAAATAAATATTTAGATACACATATAAATATTTTAAACCAGATATAATGTCAGTCGTGAGGGCTTTGGGCAATAGTGTCAAGGATTTTGACTTATTCTACTAATTTGAAATATTTTAATAATAATTATTAAGAAGAAAACTGGAATAGCACATTCCATTATATTTGCAATGAATTAATTAAACTAGACATATTGTTACAGAATTTAGCTAACAATTTTCAAAACACTAAATTAAGTGAAAACACTAAATTAAGTGGAAACACATCGAAAACAATATTTTTAAAAATATGTATTTTAAACAATTTTTTTCCTAGAACAATGTTTCTCAGTGTATGAATATTATATACAATGCAAAATGAATTAAATGAGTTAGGCCTACATATTATTGGTTACCATCCATCCTTTGAAACTATTTATAGTGTATACTTTTTTTCATATCTCAGTCATGTTTAGATTTTCTCTAGGGCTCAGCATCAGTAGCATTGACATTTTTGAGTAGTATTACTAGTACCACCATCATTCAGTAGAACTTCACCTATTTATAAATGGTTCAAACCCATGAAGTGATAATTTTCTGTGACTGGGATTTGGTCATTAAGTCTGACTTTGAAATCTTGTTCCATGATAAGGGAATCTGAATCTGTTGCTAGTTTTCACTAGTTTTATAAAGAGAGGATTGTTTTGGCAGTCTCTGAAAAACTGAGTAGGTGAGTTGAAGTCACTGAAAATATCTTCAGTGAATAAACATGTCAAATTCTATGTGTCACAAACAGGGCTGATACTGGGCTGTCCTGGGAGAGAGAATGTCAGGAAGAAAATGGTTGTAAAGCTCACTCCTGGTGATATGAGTAAAATAACCTAATAGTGAAAAAAGAGTAAAACTCAGGATAGGATACACAGCTAAAAATTTTAATTGTGTGGCCTGGTCTTTGTGCATTTTGTAAATAAAATGTGCTTCCTCGTTGTCCTCACTCTCCAGATCTCAGAGGCATTTCTTCATAGTAGCTCTGTATTTAGGCAACTACCTCATCATTATTCATCTAAGTCATCAAAATTTTAAAAAGGACTAAAAACCCTGATGTGTTATAAATAAAATATGGGAAGGAGGACAGTGATAGAATAAGAGTTCATATATTTGAGGGAATACCCACCAGAAAGCCCTCATACGTTATTTGCAACATTTTCTTATTGTCTTCGTATTACAAACAAAGAATAAAATGCACCATGATCAATAGTTAGAGCTGAAATCTTATAGATGTTATGTGACAGTATATATACTCAATCTTCATTCAAAATTCACACAGTTTGTATTTCCTCCACTGTAATTGCCTCTGTACTGTCGCTTTCAATAGCTGTAAATTAACTCTGTCATAATTGCTCTTTTTCCCTTGAATATTTCTATCCTTGCTGTAAATGGTAATTCTACTACTTCCAGTATTGACATTGTGATGTGTCCACTAAGAAACCACAGTATCCAGAGACATATATATATATATATGTCTTTTCTGGAATAGTTTTCTTTCACCCTCCTCTACTTTTATTGGTAAGGCTGATTTCTCTTGACTCTGAGCCCGGTTTGGTTTAATTTTTGTTTATTCTGTACAGGATTCCAGACTCCGCTTTGAGATGGGCACTGTATAAATTAATAAATAAATTCAATATATGCATGCTTTTAGTGGGCTGCTTGGCACATCTGTTTTTCAGAGGTTTCTAAATCTTCATGATCTGCATATCTTCAGTTACATAGGATTAGAGAGAGTATCATATTTTTAACATGTACTGGGTTTCCCATTAAAAAGTCATAATTTACTAACAGTTACAGTGCTCTGGCGCATTGGATACTGCAGTATGTCTCAATAGTTGGAATGTAGAATAATGGTTCTATTTAAGACACTATGGCTATCTTAACTATGGTAAATACTTGTGGTTTTGATGCTGAAAACAGTTGTTTTGTACTCAGAATGTTTTTAAGCATTCTCTATTTTATGATCTCTGGAAATACAAATATATATGTTGCATCTTGTTGAAAATTCTGATGTTCCTTCAGAGTTGCAGCACTTTTCACAGGCATAACTGTATGAAACAGTGTTCAACACGTTGGTTGTTGCCAGGTGCACTGCTTTGGTATAACCAAAAGCACCTTAATGGAAAATAAGGTGCATTTCTCATAAAAAATTGCCAATTGTCATGATTATTTATGTCAGGGTAACAAGGAGCCATTTAGAAAAATACTCAGCAAACATTGTGGCACCTAATTAACTCAGAAATAGCTCAGAAATGTGAAGAGACTGCCTCTGAGCCAGCCAGCAGTTAGAGCAATGGCTGAGTTTGGTTCTATAGGAGAGCAGGGAGATTTGGAGATGTGCAGAGACGTAGAAGTAATATGTGTAGAGCTGAGGTCAAAGGAGACATTTGTGAGGAAAGGGAAAACAGCTAGCTTTGCTGAGATGTACGAGTCTCGGGGATTTCCTTACGTATACCAAAGGCAGTTTCATAAATTGCACTGCTCACAGAGTGTCACGTTCTTCCAGTTATCTGAACCGGATGAATAAATTCTATGTATGACTCACAGGTTGTAATTTTTACTGCAATACTTGATGGGAAGGTGGAAAGAAATGGGGGCCTGAGGGAAAAGGATGGTGTGTTGATCTATGTATTCAGAATGAACAGTTGGTACTAGTTAGTCACTAGGGTAGGGATATCTCAGCAGTCTCTTGCAGGAGCTGAAAACACAATGGTGTCCTCCCATCCTGTCTTCCAGCTTTGTATTTCGTAAGAAACCTAATTAGACAGATGATGAACATCTATCACAGGCAATGTGGTAGGCAGAGGAATACCTGTGAATCCAGCAGGGATTAAGGCCTGACCTAAGTGTTCGGTTTATCAGCATTGTGAAGAGTGAATGCTTCTAGGCATGCCCAGAAGTAAATCTTTAGGTATTTAAGAGCTCTTTATGAAAGAACCATAGAAGGCTATGACGTTGGCAGTCATAGCCCATAAACTATGGGATTAGATGCTAACTGAAGTGAGATTCTGAAGGATCTGAATTTTTAATTAGTGCTTGTCTCCTATCTAAGACTGCTTATGGATTTAACCTTAAGCCCTTAAACAGCTTCTTGCTAGTCTGGAGAAATCTTTCCAGATGTGTAGTTACTGGGTAAGAAAACACAGATATTTCTGCAAAATCTATGCACCTGGATCTTCACAAATACTTTCATCAGCAATGTTCTCTAATATCTTTGTTTTCTGAGAGGAAAATTCTCCAGTGCTCTTGACCTCTGCAGGAAGAAAAGGTTTATCTGCCCATATATGGCCCGGATATGATGCACACAGAGGGCAACAAATATGGACACACTGCACATTTCATGCTCCCAGTTAAGTTTAGTCTTTAAAGTGGGAGTACCGGATGTCTCCCATTTGTATTTGATATATTTGAAAAATATTATTGCCTCTAATATGCCAAGTCTAATACAAGGGAAAAATATCACCTGGGCTCTCCTGAGGTCTGTTGGAGAGAGGGCTATGAACTGTGAGCTAGATGGGTTTCGTGAACCTGTAGTCTTAGTGTGAGTGCCTAAGTTCCACAAAACCTTTAGCTCTAAAGAGCATGTCTGGGAACTGTGAAGTGGTACTCTATTTGTGAAGGGAATACAGGGTAACATTTCTTTAAAAATCTATTTGAAATGCAAACATTTGGTATCACTGCTACTGAAAGTAACCCAGTACATGGCCACAGGGCTGCTCAGGAATAAGAATCATAGAATGGTTTGGGTTGGAAGGGACCTTAAAGATCATCTAGTTCCAACCGTCTGCCAAAGGAAGGGACACCTTATGCTAGATCAGGTTGCTCAAAGCCCTGTCCAACCTGGCCTTGAACGCTTCTGGGGAGGGATATGATGATAGAACAGGAGAAAAGGGCAAGAATGGGAGCAGAATTAAGATGACGCAAGCAGGCAACTCTCTGAGCAGCAGTGTCTCCAGTTTCTTTCCTAAGCACATCCACACTTAGTTTCTGAGAAACCAGGAAGGACACATAGGCAAATTGCCAACCAGATGGTGTAATTGAATATGAAGAGTGCATTTAGAAGGGCAGTAAAACACAGAATAAATAAATCCTATCATTTGCTTTCCTGATACAATACAGTACAAAATTCACATGGAAAGAATAAATGCTAGCTATATACTCAAGCCTTCTAGTAATTTTTGTGACTTAGCTACAGAAAAACCTCCACCTTTCAGTTCTTCTCTGGTATTCCCTGCACCAAAGTAATTTATTTGTGTTCCATTTATGTTTCTTCACGGATTTTTCAAAATTGCCTTGTTGCCTACATATGTTTCTGCTAAGATACAAAATAATTTAAATGTGGGAAAGGGATTAGGTCCATTTTGAGGACTTCTATAATTACTACTCTTATATAGCATAAAGTTGTACTTGCTACCTAGACTTCTACATAATCAATAGATGGAGAGGCTGTCAGTGGAATTAGTGGCAGCCCAAGAAATTATACTTTTTTCATATGTCGTGTAATTTCCAATTTATTACTGAAACTGTGTGGTGTGTAAGTTTGCATTTTGTATTAGGAATAATTTTATATTACTTTTTACTTACAATCTATTTTTATTTCTATCCTAATATGGCTCTTATCCAAACAAGTCTGAGTGTGTAGTGGATATATTATGCATATATAGAAATACACATTCCCAACCTAATCCTCTAACTTGCTTTTACTTTGCTGAAAATACATGTAGAGATGCATAAAGTTTTCTAGCAGAAATAGTTCGTATATTTTAATATAACTCTTGCTTGTTAGAGGCATAGTTGTGGTTACGTGATTGGATGTAACAATTTTTTATCAATATATCATCAGAACTTGAAAAATCTAGTCATAATTGAAGAGAAAGAGCCATATCCTGACAAAAATACGGGAGCCAGCCATCTGTCCTGAATATTGTCAGCCTTTTTTTTTTTTGTATTTTATGTCTATATCTTAATATTCTATAGATATATATATATGGAATATCTATCCTTTGCCTTCCAAATGGGATTCAGCTACAACATATAAGCGTTATCTTCATAACTGCCTTTAAAAGACCTACGACCTTCTTTCTCTGCCTAGTCTTAATTGGTTTTTACATGGTGCTGTTGACACGCAAGTGCTTGTGGACTACAAATTAATCAAAACCACAATACATTGTAATTCATTGAATAATTTTATTTTTTTTTGTTAATTAAAAGAGCACTTTTAGGATTTCATGATTAAGATTCTGGAAAGTCATGCTCTATTGTATTCAGGTTATGCTCTCTGTAACTCATGTATAACTTTATTTCTCTCTCAGATGATTTGAAGAATATTTGAGAACTTACCTGTAATAGCAGGTTAGACAATCAGAGAGAGTACTGCAGTTCAGCTGGTAGAACTTCATTGCTGATAGAGACATAAGAAACTGTGGGTTGTAAGGGCTTTTTGTGAAATTTCTGTTTCTTCTGGTGTTTTTGTCTGCTGGCGGGAGAAGCTAGAAACTAGAAAAGTGAAATGTGGGTTAAACCACTTTGTGACAGTTTACAGTCAGTTCCAGAATTCCTCTAATATTTTGAGTTCTTAAGTTAAAAGAGCCCTTGCTTGAATTTTTGTTTATTTGTCTAGAGAGAAAGGATGGACTTATTATATCAAGGTCCCCAAAGGTTTTGTCTTTGTCCGTGGTAAGTAGTTTTAGCCTCAGTATCTCTGCATAAGAGTAAGCTTGACCCACCAGCTTTTCTGATAGAGACAAATAATTTTGAGCTACTTTTTATTGTCTACAGAAAATGTGGAAAGAAAGAGTTGGCAACTCTTCTATGGACAAGTAGAAGAGTTTGATGTCATACTGCATGTGGCAAGGGCAATAACGTCTTGAAAGCCAAGCAGGATAGGTTGAAAATCACAAATATCAGGCAACGTCTTGCAATGGGACCAGAAGAATCCCAGATATCATGGCTTTCTCTCATGTGTTGACTTCATCAGTGTAGGCTGTTGTTATGGGGATCTGACAAATACTTTGTTAAATAACTGAAGTTGAGCAATACCCAATTCTGTTAACTTCAGTTGAATTTGTCACCTAGTGCCCAACAGTCAGAAAAAACCAAACAAGCTGAGTTAGGAATTATTAGGAAAGAAGTAGAAGACAAATTGGAAAACATGGGTCTTCATACAGCCCTGGTACACTCTGTTTCTTCAGTGCTATGAATAATTCTCATGCTTTTGTTTCAGAGTGGATATGTGCAGTGTGATAAAGGCCATCAGACTTGTGGAGCAGCTTCCATGTGATTAAAAAAATATTACAACCTTCATCCCGGAGAAGGATCAACTGATGGAGAATTTGATAGAGATCTATAGGACTGGGAAAGATAAGTGGAAAATTACTGTACTCTATTCACGTGTAAGACCTGAGCATCAAGTGAAACTAATAGAGCAGTTCAAAACAAATGAAACCTTTTTGTGACTTTTTTTTTCGCCTCACACTGAGATACTAAGTAAGTTGTGGAACTCGGTTTCAAAGGCCATTAAGGATGCTGAAAGTTGACATAGATTCAAAAGCAAACCAAACAAGTTCATGAAAGGAGAGTACATCCAAAGCTATTAAATAAAAACATGCCAGCTCTGGATCAGAAAGTCCCTGAGCCATAAATGAGTGGAAGCTGGAGAAAAATAAATAAGGTAAGTAACTTTTTTTTTTTTTTTTTTAGTTCAGTGCAGCTACTACAATACTTGAAATTAAGCATGTGCTCAAGTTCTTTGCTGGTTCAATGCCTTTGTTCATAGCATATCTGTTTAGCCTGTTATTTCAGGCTCAGAGTCAAAGGAAATAAATTGTTCTATGTGAAAGGCAACAAAAGAAAACAGAGCTTCTTTCCTTTTTCTGGTGGGCAATGCTCTGCTTTCAGAGTCAACGCTGA
>NW_009710129.1:16953-69453 GCF_000703405.1 Apaloderma vittatum | reverse complement strand
TGAGTCCCTTTCTTTCAATGATTTGTAATGTGATGTTGCTGCTCATATTTCACTTAGTGTTGCTTAAATTGCCAATCACGGATCTTGCATTCTATCTGCTGTCAGCTCGGTTTGGATTATCACCTCGGATGTGGGGTTTCCTGTTTTCACTCTGTGGTGAGCACTTCCACATCCCATTTTATAAGATCACATTTTTCTAATGAGAATGCAAATGAAAGAAAAGCTGTATGAAATGGCTATAGACGAGTTGCTTGTCAAAAATGTTTTACTTTAGGGGGGGAAAAAAAAAGCCGATAGCTTGTTCAACAGGGTGATGCATTGCACGTTCTAGATGGACTCCTCTTTAGAGTTGTGGCACATGGCCAAATACGAAGGCAGCACATCTTCATTGTTGCTGTTTTTCATTCTTAGTGCTTAAACAACTCAAGCAGGTTTTGACAGCTTTTTTTTTTTAAAATATATTTACATAAACCACTTTTTTAGCATTTTTTCAATAGAAGGTATAAATGATGGGTTGTGAAAAGAGTTTTGTTTTGTTTTTTAAAGACCATATATATTTTTTTCTTCTTAGGAAAATATGGAAATAATGTTGTGTTGGGGAACTTTATACGCTAGTTTGTTATAAAATACGAATCAAAACACAATAAAAAGAGTCGTTATCTCTTGGAGATAGTATAGGAAGTCAGCTGCATGCTTTCAGCAGTATGTAGTATTAAATATGTGCAATGAGATCATGGCTGTGAGATGAAATTATCTCTACTGAAGAGTGCTGGAGATCTGTAAAAAAATAACTTTTAATTAGATTTTAATATGATATGCATTCACTTTGACTTTGGCTTTTATTGATTCTTTATAATGGGTTAGAAGTATAGAGTGCTATCTCAAATCACCTTAGGTAGGGCTTTATGACTGCCTAAGGTCTCATTGTTAAAATTCTTACAGCTATTTTCCTCCATCGGTAATGAACAGGCTAATGGGTCAGCAAACCTGACTGGATGCTGATCTCTTGGGATGATTTTCCTTCAGTCTTCCTCTGAAGCTGACTTTTACGTGTGGCCTGAGTGGTGTGAGTGTCTCTGTATGTTGAATAGCTGTCAGATATATAACAAGGTAATCAGAAAATTAACTGTGTGTGAATTAACCCAAAATTTTTATATTAATGAGAGTCTTATGTGCCCTACATCATCCCTCAGAACAACTGTACAAAGGGAAAGAAATGTGGCACTGTAATGCTAATGGTTACAGAACAGACTTCCAGCATAGTCCATCGTCTGCAGCTGGAACGAGACTTTAATACAGCAGAGATTCTACCTGTGCTCAGATATGTTTGTCAAAACACAACCAGATCCCCAGAGGACTTTAGCATTTTGGGTGCTAAGCTTGTGTAGAAATTCAGCTGTAAATGTCACAGCAGGAACAGATGGATATCAAGCACTTTAGTAAGTTCTGCTTATAATTTGGTGAGCAGAAGAATTTGACATTTTTACCCTAATTATAGGTACTAAGTACCTAAACATTTGACCAGAGAGCTTTTGAAAACGTAGCCAATACAGATTTCAATTTAAATTTTAATTAAGGCTTATTTGTTATGTACAGTATTAGCTTGCAACACTTTTTTTTTTTTTTTTAAAAAGATGTTATCTTTATGGAATTGACTTATTTGGAAACTTAACATAAGCTTTCAAGCCCACAGAAAATATGGCGATGTGTTTCTGTTTAAAATATGTTTAGAAAAGTAATTCACTGTAAAATGTTTTTGCAATACTACTTTAGAAATAATTTTGTATGGTTTAGGTAAGAACTTAATTCATGACACTAATGTCTAGATATTCAAAAACTTACAGGAATACAGTTTCAGCGCTACTCAGTTTTTTTAGCCATGAAGTTCCCACATTACCCAACAGTCACTTTGAAAACATCTGGGTTGAACAGTGGCAGGAAAAAAACCACATCACTGCTAATCTATGAAATAGCCCTGGTGCTGCCTATAAAACGGATGCGAGAGTGCATATTGATTTTAGCAGACATGTTGGATGGGGCAGGTATTTGGAACATTATAATTTTATCTGTGAATGTCTGTTTGAACATAGATTTGACATAGCGACTTGAAGTTTTGATGTCTACCTTACCTGTGGTGATTACTATTTGCTGCTTCTATTGTTGATCAACTATTTTGCATCAGAGGAAATGAAAACTGGAGCTGAAAGAGAATGGAAGAGAGAAACGAATGGAAGAAAGAGAAACAAAAAAATGAAGGAAAGCTGGAGAGGAAAATGTTGAAAGAAAAGGAAGAGCAAAATAGGAACACAGCAATGAAAGAGTATCACAGCAGCAAAAAAAAAAATAAAATTACTGTAAAGGCACCAGTATATCTTTTATTTGAAAGTGTGGACACTTCTTGGTTGGTGTACAAGGTACATAAAACTTAGTAGAGGTTTTCTGGAAGAGAACATATGACTGCTGAACTTGTAGGAGCCCAAAATGGAGAAAGGTTACCACCAAAAACACTGTAACCAAGAGTGGCCTTAATTAAGCAAAAGGTAGAAGTGAGTAGTGGTGGGAATCTGCCTCTCCAAGAGCAAGGGGAAATGCTGGGGATATCCTAGACTGAGCCTTACGAAGTTCAGCTTTGGGCTTGATCCTCAACTCATTCTAATGGGTGAAAAGATTCTCCACTGGTCCTGAAGGTGTGCCAGGAAAACAATCCCTCCCTTTCTCTTCCCTATTTCTCCCTACCAGTCATCCAATAACTTCTCTTAGAACTGTTTTTTCTCCTGGTGTTTTAATTTTTCTTTCCAAAGTTGTTAGATGTATTCTGCACCTCATGGCTGACTTCGAGGCCTCTCTGCTTTGTGCCATGCATTGATGAACAAGGTATTTGTGAGTCCACAAGACTAAAAGCACGAGGGCAAAAATACAAGGAAATAATCATATTTTATCCGTAGTTCCATACTTAGTATGTGAGAGTCTAAGCTCTCAAAGGAAAAAAAAATCTTCATTTCTACTTAAAGAGAAAAAGGAGATACTGTCTTGTAGTTAAAATGATTATAGCTGAGTGTTAAGGAAAAACACCAAATATTTTGAGACTTGATAATAGGCGTATCAGCAACACTGGGAGAAGTGTCTGCAAGATGATTTCAGTTTCAAGGACATTTCAGTTTTCATTGCTCTGATTTAGTCACCCTTGGTCATTCAGGATGTAAGTGGGAACTGATCTCATTTAGGAAATCATTGAGAGGAGATGAGTCTGAGGACTTGATTCTATCTTATCTCAACACAGCACAGTTAATAAAGGAAGGCAATTATTATGTTTTCTGGGATGTACCCTCATCTGAGGTGTTGTTAATAAACATTAAAGGGCTAGTTCTTCAAAGATGTTTAAGCACCTAGCTCCCATTGATTTCAATAAAATGAGGCATCTAAGCGCCTTTAAAAATCTGACCTTAAGTGTCATCAGGAAAAAGTGAAGCAAAAGATAAGCAGGTTCTAAAAGAATAACAAGGGACTGCAGGCATATCATTCTGGTGTGCTCCTGCTTATTTCATTTTATATGTGTGGGATGTCTGCACGTTATAAACCAAAGATACAAACCATTCCCCACCTATACTGCATAAAGTGTCAAATTGCTATCACTTTGTGAGTCGTTTCTCAGACATCTTTTACAAAACGTACTGTATGGATTGAGATAAAATATGAGAAAACCACAAACGCAACAATATCCCCTCTGCTCCCTTCAGGCCCTCTGACACAGTCCCCCTCCCAGCACCAGGCATGCCCTTCCTTTTCCTTTCTCCAGTGTACTTTGTGATCTAGTGGGGTCTGTTCACCTGACTCTGTGTGACAAGTAAGCAGTTGGTCACAGCCCTAATTACAGATGCTTTTCTTACTCAAACATATTCTTTCAGTTAGAGGAAAATACTTTACTCTCAAGATTAGCCTTATCGAGAAGTTACAGTATGTATTAGCCCCAATGTGATAAATAGATAGACAGGCAGTGGCATACAAATGTTAACTTTTTTTTCTTTCTTTTTCCTTTTTGAGGAAGAATCCTGAACTAGAAAATATCATGTTGGTTTGTCACTATCTTGTCAGGTTTGTTGCATTTTAATATGAAACAGAAAAGGAGGTTGCCTTGCTGTTTATGTTTCTTTCATGGTTAAGCCAACTATGCTGCTCACCTACTTCTTGATAAAATTCTGCTCAGCTACTCTTCTTTGGGATAAAGTAAATGAAAACAAGCCCTCCACATATAACAATAATTCCCAAAGAAGAGATTCTGAAATTTAAAGGCTAAACTAAAATTTAAAATTATTTTCCTAGATTTCCGACCTAGATTCTGTCTTACTCTCAGTGCATTTGTCCTTTTAAAGGAACCAATATGTTTGTATAACTGATGTGAAACAAGCTTGACTCCAAAAAGATTTAACTTAATATCTGGCTAAGCATTCAGAGGGTAGTCCATCTGTAGAATGTACATTAAGGACCCTGGCTGGAGCGGAGCTAGTCATGTATGATATCAGGCACGCAAATGTGACGTGATGCCCATATACTCTTGAGCATAATTCAAAGTGCCATGAATCTCTATGGGTAGAGAAGCTATAAACACAGTTGTCACAAATGAGAAAGTCTACAGGGTTATATTTGGACTGAAGAATGAAGAAGCATTAGGACCAGCCATCATGTCTTAATGAAATTGTTAATTAGGATATTATGGAGTTCATAGCTGAAGATAATATCTGTCCAGCAACCTTGCAGCATGCTTTAAATTAACTATTTATTCACCAAAATCTAAGGCAGACCCAAAAGTGCTTCAGACAGCCCTTTGTAAATATACAAATACAATCAAAATGTTGTTACTTTTTTCCCAGTGGATTTTTAAAAATCTTTTCTTTCTAAACAGACCAGACCAGAACATGTGATTATCTACTGCTTATAGGAATAAGTACACATTTAATCTACATATTCATCAGTCTTTCTTTATGTAAAAATGATTAGTAAATAGGGATTTTTAAGCAACTGTTTAGATTAGGCCTTGGCATCATAGATTAATTTATTTCTAAAACACTTGATTTTATCACTCTGCTTAATGATTTGTCTCATGATTTATTGGCTAATATGATGAATCATGTTAGATTTATTGTTTATCCTATAAATAGTTCAACAAATCATTAAACAGTGATAAAACCCAGCAGTTTCAAAACAAAGTCTACCTATGTTGTCTTCATGTAGTGTGCTTGTGTTGTACGACAATTTGACCGTTCTGTTTTCAGTTTTATGGTTTCAGGTGAATAGGCATCTCTGTTTAAATTAAAGGGTTTTACAAAATAATAGTGAAGTCATAATCTTATACTCCAGCTATATTTATTTTATATGGAAAAATAAAGCCTAATGTCTAATGTATAGTAAATCTGTGAATTTATTCACAATAATAAATGTAATATTCTTTCTTAGAAACACCTTAAATGTAATGGCAGTTTTTCATATTTTAGCATGTCATCTATGTTTTTCTCGCTATGGTTTCATGCTGCAATTGACAAAAATGTTGCTTCTGTCTTAGTAATTTTAAAGATCTGAGTTGATCTCGTTTAGTAGCTTAGCTGAAAGGCTAGTGTGGGATATTGGTGAACTGAATATATGAAATTTGGCATTCAGATAATGGGAGTGATCTTTTTTTTTTTTCTTGAGACATAATGGCTTCTCTTGTTGCAGACATTGCTAAGTCTGCCTGTATACATTAGGGATGAAAGGACAGAAAATAGAAGTAATATTCCTGAAAATTCCCTGAGGTCATCAGTGGGTTAGGATAGCTGCAGTCATGATGCTATTATATTCTGCAGTAGTAGATTTACAGTGTTGTAAATTGAATTATTTGGCCTGTAATGGTCAATCTTTATTGCTAACTGGGCCATTTACCTTCTTTTGATCTCAAGGTATTGCCACACCCTATCTTTGCTCACTTGTTGAAAAAAGCTCTTTGTGCATGCATTAGATTTGTCGTTTCATACACCGCAGCCCCAGCACTACCTGTTAACATGGGCCATGCTCAGGTTAGCTGAATCAGCACTTGCAAAGTCCATTATATTTTGGAAACACTAGTCTTTCGTTGTGTGTTCTTGGTTGGAGAGTACTGAGCTGTTAAAGTAAAGCTGTGCTATACCCACACATCAGTGGCAGATTTACATGACACATGTGGCATGAGTAATATTTGTGCCCAGCTCACTAGGTCTGCGGAAGTACAGGGCTGGGATGCAGAAGGTGGCAAATTAAAACTGCACCCGGGAGCAGAGTGCAGCTGCTGTCTGTCCCCGATACTCCTGTTGCTCTGGATAAAAAAGATCAATGGGAATGGGACATGGGCCAAATGCCACATCTTACCTGTACAGCTTTGTGGTACCCAAGGCTGTAGTTAGACACCTTTGTTACATGTTTTGGTTTTTTTTGATACATCACAAAAAATTTATTTGTTTGAGAGAAGCCAGAATAGGATGAGCAAGAAGAATAAAGGATCAAAGAGTAAAAAGTTCACCTCTCCTTTGGCCACCGTTATGTCAGCAGTATTGGTTACTCGATTAGTTTGTTTTGCACAATGCTACATTATAAGGAGTTTCATGATTGATTGCTTGTACCTTCGTCATAGGTGCTGTGCAGCCTGGGCCCTTGGACTTGCCTCCTGTGCCAGGTGCTTGTTTGGCTACTTCTTTCAGTCTTTAAAAGAGCCTGAACACAAATTGGCAGAATCTGTGCAGCAAGAATTTGAAAATCATCTCCAGTGATCCAGAAAGCTTCACAGCAAGCAGAAGTCCTGCTCCTTGTCATTGTGATTATGGAGATGTGGGAGGCAGGTACCCATGTATGGCATGGCCTAACGAAGTAAATGTGGCTTGTTCGTTAACTAACTGAGCATGTCCCTTCACCGCCCTGCTAATAATTTCTCTCTTGCATTGTGAAGAATAAGGCATTCTTTCTGTGGTTTAGATGTCTGTTTTATTTGTAAAAGAGTATTGAGCACAGCTCAACAGCTTACCAGTCTTGGGCGACTGTAGAATCTTAAAAATATGCACAAATATTAATTAAGTTCTTTCTGCACTACTCTGATCTAGCTGTCTCTGGCCTTTTTGTAATGTGTTTGTAATGCCCCTTATGAAAAGGAGAAAGAACAACAAATGTGAGACTTTGGAGGCTGGAAAGAACTAAAGCTTTTAGGGCTACTCTTAAGGGAAAATGGCAATATTTGTGGGTCAAAGTCTGGAAAAAATGAAATTAACTAAAAGGTAGGTGGTAAATGAAATTGCTGTTTAGAATTGCAGTTTTGGTGTATCTGATTATTAAATCCAGGAAGATACTCCTGAGAACAGAAGCAAGCAAAGTAAATGTGATTTTTTTGTGCATCTGTTTCTCCACGTGTGTATGGATATCGCATATATGTCCTTTGGTACAGTGCTCTTCCCTGGAAGAATGCATGCTATTATGCATTAACAGAGAAAGTAAAGCTGTGGGTCCTTTAAGTTGCCACTGTAATCCCAGACAGTGCTGCCACTAATTTTCTTCCAGATGAGTCTTTTAGCCCTCAACATGTTTCCAAAGAAATGTTCTTGTTTTTCTCAGAAGAATCTCTCGGGAAAATTTCCTGGAATTGCTCTAGATCTGAAGGTAGAACTACAGAAGAGGATGAAAACAGAATGAAAATGTTAGATTAAAGGAAAGCGGCTTTAAAGGAATAAAGGTTATCACTTAGCACAGGAGGAAGTGATTCGTTATACTGGACCAAACAGCTAGAAAGACACTGCTTTACAAATGCTGACATAGGCTTATCTCAAGCTGGGGTAAAGGTTATTGCATTTAAGGTTTAAAACTTGGGAAATTCATGTTCCTAGAGTGGGTGCATAAATCTGAGACATTTTAATCTCACTGTGTAAATAAATCTCTTCAGAAAAATAAAATTGTATTGCTTTGAGTCATTTGCCATAAACCCTTTTAATTTGATTTTGATTGATAGCTATATCCCTTGCATTAGAACTTTCTGAAGAAGTTTTAAGGTAAGTAATTACTCACTCCCTCTGGGTGAGGCAAAGTTTTCAAACTGCAAGGATGTGTTACACTTGTATAAAATATAACTTGCAAATATTTTTATATTGTAACTACATTTTGCCTTTATCTTTCATAGCATTTTTTCAGCTTTCATGCCATACTTTCAAACTCGCTGATGTGACTGATTGATGCAGTAAGTGCAGTTAATTTTAATTCTGATTTTTGGAACTGGATTTGTCAATCAATACTGTTCACTGGAGTAATTCAGTAACTGTCTCTAATTTCTTAGTCTTCTCTTCCTTTCTCTTTTACTTAATAATTTAGAAGTGAAAGTTCTCTAACAGCTACCTGTCAATTTAAAGTTTGCTGTTCATAAATTGAAGGATGAGTGCCCGTTGTTTGCATCTCACATGAACGCAGCCCTAGTTGGGAACAGTGATTGTCAGAAGACTGCTGTTAAGTCTCTTAACGCCCATTCAATAGGCAGCCAAGATGCCAAAAAACAGAACAAGCTACACTTTCAAGAAATGAAAGCATACAAGGAGCATGGGTAACCATCAATACATGCTCCAAACCAGACAGATCAAACTAATTCTTTGAAGAGGACTGGATTACATAAATGCATTACCTACATGAGATGTCAATGTAGGTGTGCTGAGTTTGGCTGAGATATAGTTAATTCTCTCCATAGTAGCTGGTATGGGGTCGTGTTTTGGATTTGCGCTGAAAACAGAGTTCATAACAGAAGGATGTTTTCTTTACTGCTGAGCAGTACTTACCTGATGTCAAGGCATTTTCTGCTTCTTGCAGCCCCCCTACCAGTGCGGAGGCTGGGGCCACACAAGGATGTGGGAGGGCACACGGCCAGGACTGCTGACCCTGACTGACCAAAGCGATATTCCACACTGCAGGACATCATGCTGAGCATATAAAGCCGAGGGAAGAAAAAGAGAGGGGGGGACATTTAGAGTGATGACATTTGTCTTCCCAAGTAACTGTTGTGCGTGGTGGAGAACACTGCTTTCCTTGGAGATAGGTGAACACCTACCTGCTGATGGGAAGTGGGGAACGAATTCCTTATTTTGCTTTGCATATGAGGCTTTTACCTATTAAAATGTCTTTATCTCAACCCACGAGTTTTCTCACTTTTACCCTTCCCATTCTCTCCCCCATCCCACTGAGGGAAGACTGAGCAAGAGGTGATGTGGGGCTTGGTTGCTGGCTGGTGTTAAATCACAGTGATATGACATTATTCTCCCTTATTCACAGGAGATGCTGCTAGTGTCAATAAAAGTTTTACAGGAAGATGGGAAGTGTCATCATCAAGTAGTAACTAATGTTGTAGTTAGCACCATTATTATTTCCTATACAGCCTTACCTGATGGGAAAAACCCATTAACTTTAAAACCACAGTTGTATGCTCTGTATTTCTCCTTGTTTGTTGCCCTTTCAACTTCCCTATCAGATTTTAACATCAATCCACAAATTCATCCTTTTCCAGATGAATAATGATCCCCTGCTGACTGACATATCTGTCTGGAGAACAAGAAACGTAGCAAAGCTGATCCCGCGGCACCTCTGTGATCTAGGGCACAGATCTTGGATATTCAGGGGAAACATCTAGAAGAGGTAAATTAAAAGCATACCACAACTAACCTCTTTTTTTCTAGTTCTTTTATTTGTATGTAACCCTATCAGTTATGTCCTAGTACAGGAACTCATTCCAGCCCCTCCACCTCCTCAAGCACCATGTGCAGCAGCTCTCTGTGGTAGACCTGTAATTCAGAAAGATGATCCTCTTTTTTTGTACAGCCGAAATCATGGACTTGCTATCTTGGTGAAGATAATAAGAACTGACTGGCTTAAATTGGACTTTTGTAGTCTTAGTGCTTTTTTGGCAAGGCTGTTGCCATCCCTCAGAAGCAACCTACGTTCCATACCTTGTTACTCCACGTCAGCGTTCGGGTGAATGTGTCCCAAATGCAGCAGCCTCACAAACATTGACAGTGATGCAATGATGAACACTGCTGATAACATCAGCTCTCTGGAAAACGTCTCTCCCCAGCAGTTCTCCTGCCCTGATCCCATGGTAGGTGGCTGGACGCATCCCTCTGTCTTCAGCAGATGGAAGTTTCTGCTTACACGTGAACCCTGCTCCATGTGCAGCTTGGCTTAAACTGTTTCTTGAAAAATAAAACAAGACAGTTTTCCTCTGTCAGGCTGGGAGATGCCATTGCAATGTGGTATCACTGAGGTTCCTGCAGTGCCTTTTTACAGTAGCTTGCATGAAGTGCTCATTTTGCCTTTTGTTGGCCACTGGTGTGACAACCATAGGTGTACTTCTCCACCTTCTAAAAACCTTCCAAACTCATCTCCCTCCCTGCCTCAGGTTCTAGTAGAGCTTTCTGCTGTCTGTAAAGATGAGCCTGAAAGACGATTTTCTGAAGCTTTGTTTAGACTGTAAACCAACCTTTTAACTCTCTGGCTGGTCAGCAGAGGACTTGCAGTAAGGGATACAGCCTGCCCACCTTTCCTCCATGGGATATCCAGAGTGGTACTTTTATTGCATTCATGCTTGATCTGAGCTCTTTGTTTGTTTGTTTGTTTTTGTTTTCCCTTTGTGAAAGTACAAATAGCTATTTAATAAATAAGTGGATTCTACCTTTAAGAATGACACACATTTAATGTGGCTTATGCTATATTATTCTTGCTTAACTCTGAGCTTTTGATTTAGCATCCTAGTTTAGCAGTGGTATTCCACAGGGGATATTGTTGGTTTCCAAATCTTTTGTCAGAGTAATTGAGCATAACATCTTTGCAGTTTTGTGTTTCAAAAGATGCATTATCTTTTCTTGTATATTTGTTCTATCCTAACTATTCAAAACTTCTAGCTTTACAAAACCTTTGAAAGAATTTGAAGTTTAGGGCTGATAATTTATGTTTCTGCTGAATCTGCAACTCTGCGTGTGCTGATTAATACACTTCTCTCCATAAATAAGAAAAGATGATATCTGTGAATTGGTAACAAAACAGAAGAAACAGAAACATTGAATTCTGTATTTTGCAAGAGACTTACAGCCTCTTCATTCTTTATAAATTAAACATCATCCATGTCTGTCTGGCTGAAGAATAAATGCCACATATAAGATATCTCCCTTAAATATTTTCTTGAAAGTAATCTATATGATTTACAACATATTGCAATTAACATTGACCTTTTGTCTGCTTCAAAAGAATGTGAGAAACAGTTTTTCTGACATCAAAGAGATTTTCTAAATTTCAAAAAATATTCCTGATGAAAGTTATTCTGACTGGGAAAAATATGTCACCTTCATTTAAAAGTTATGGCTCACTTGATAGATTGTTTGGCTCTTTTCTAACCTTAGTTCATGTGCAAAAGTGGATTTAAAAAGACACTTGCAAAAATTCTTTTAGAAAATGCAGATCCTCAGAAGTCAGAATTAAGAATCCTGTATTTATCTTTTAGGATCAACTGATAATTTATTCAATATCTAGAAGCTGCTATTCGCTCTCCAGGTTCTTTTCAGCCACTTAATGGCCAACATACAGCTGCAATTAAGATTTCAACAAATTTGGTCCCCTTTTTCATTCTAAATGGAAAAAAAAGTTAAGCTTTCACAGATCTCTGTATTCAATTTCATTTTACAGATTATTTATAGGAATATATTGTAGGCCTATGGAGTATTTGTGAAATATTTGCTATAACTCCCAATATTCATTATTTACTTTGTGTTGCTCCCAAATGCTTCCTTGATGATTCTGTTGAGTGTTCAGGATGACCATATAAAATCTCATGATAGAGTTTTATTTCTTAAAAATTCTTTTTTTAAAAAAAACAAAACCAAAACCGTACCAGTTTTGTGTGGAAATGTTTGTGGAAAGTGGATTAAGGGTCTGTGAATAGGATCAAATTGTTCAATATAGTAAGATGTAGAGTCCTGCTACTCTTTATGTGCTTACTTTGCTCTTCAGTCCTTTGGTGCCCTTCTGGGGGCTGGGAAGGCTGCTCTCTGGCCGCAGTGTCCTGCCAACAGGTGACGAGTTCAGGCAATGTTCCTTTGGGCACTCGGCCGGAGCAGGCTTGCTTTGTAGCAGCTTTAACAGCAAAGTATTAACTGTTCAGTTGAGGGAGAGGAGGAAAGATCAGAGCACGAGTTAGGCCAGCTGCCAGCCACACTAAAATTACTTCTGTAACCACTCCAATATGTGTACCAGAATTTAGGGACTCCGATATATTCAGACAGAACAGTTTTACACAAAGGGTAGTTGAAATACTGTCTGGAACAAACTGCCGAAGTCAGCAGTAGAAGCAAATAGTGTAAATCAGTTCAAGGAGTAGGTTTTGAAGAAGGCAGGGGAAGAGCAGAGAGCTACTAGCTAGAAGTTCAAGTTTCAGATGATGAAACACAGATTGATTTGTATTTCCTGAGGTTATGAGGGCAGGTCTTCACGGACCATATCATCCTCTTTAGTCTGTTAAATGTTTGTATGTACTTTTGTGCTGCATTTCATTTTCTTTTAGTTTGGAGTGATGCTTCCCCCCACTTGCTTGCTTGTACAGCCTCTTTAGATAACGTCTTGCAGAGTGGAATGCATACCACAGAAATCCTGTTTCCTAGCATCTCAGTGAATTTCACTGAAGTGAGTGTAATCATTTAGTTATAGTGATGTAATTAAGTACACCTTTCAGCTTATAAATTTGCATCCATTATGTTGTTTCCTGGGAAGGACCCCCAGACCATGACACAATATTTATATCTATGTGGTAATGGTAAAGAAATCTTAACTATGGAAGTGTTTTAGCTGTTTCAGGTTGCCACTGATCTCAACACTGTCACACTGACGTGCTGAAAGGTGTCTGTTGGCAGGAGGAGACAGAAGGAAAACTGGGGGGAACAAATCCACTTTACTACTTTTGAACGATGAACATGTATTTTGTCCTTGTGGCCAGTGACATGTTCTTGTTGAGAGAAGAAATCCTGCCATGAAGCATTTATTTGTATAATTGCGCATGTAACAGAGTCCCTTTGCCTCTTCCCACATTTGCAACCTAATTGTGCTGCTTTCTTGCTGGAGTCCTGAACTAACTCCTCTGAACCTACCAGAGTCCTTTTAGACAGCTTGGGAGAGCAGCAGTGGGCCTGATTCTGTGAGGTGTTGTGCTCCATAAACTTCGTGTCACGTCAGCATAAGCTGAAATTTTTCCCCAGCTTGCTGCATTAGGCTTTGCCTTGAATTTTACCCAGATTTTTTTTTCAATAAAATAAATGAGCATCTTTAATAACATAGATTGCCATTACTAATATTAAATGAGGAAAATTGTTTTCATTTTATTTCAGTCTTCAGTGTGTAAGTCAGATTGTGCTAGGTAGAGTGCTTATGTAATGTTTTCAGTAGAAATTTTTCAAATATACAAGTTGCCCCTTCTTTTTTAATTAGCTTTTATTGCAGTTCTGATAAGCAAAACACAAATGCGTTTTGTTTATTTTGATGCCAGTAAGAACCCAAAATACAGATTCTTACTGTGATTCCCTATGCCTTGGGCTTCTTGCTTAAAGTAACATTTATTTTCACTGAGATTTCTGTAATGAGTGTTTCCAATACTTTCTGCCTCAGCGTAACATTAAAAAATGCTCTCTGTTCGTTCATTACTGTACCTGTTGGTGTGGTGAAAGAGCATAAAACACCTCATATCGTTTCCCACTTTTTTCCTGCACTTAGAACTCTATTGGAAGTCAGAAGTGCAGATCCGTAAGAGAAAAAATAATAAGGAAATTATCTGCAATTTGTAAATGACCAGGAAGTTTTGGTTCTTGCTTCACAGAAATTCATAACCTGGGCTGGCATAATCTCTGTTCCCTGCTTCTCAGCTGTGGATGTGCTGATGTGGTGTTTAAAGCCCAACAGAGCAGTAGCAGCAAGACAGAGCTGGCCAGATGATTGGATCCCATTTCCCACAGGTTTCTAAGTCTGCAACTGAAAATGTCTTGTAACTCTATTAGGAAAGACCTACACTGATCAATAGAATCAACAAGGCCACACAAGTACGTCTCAGAGCACAATGAAAATTGCACATCGCATGGTGCTCAGGGGACTTAATATTTTTCAGTGATTTTCTCACCCTATCCCCTGCCTTTGTTTATGAAGCAGTTCTGTCTCATGCAGCTTCATCATGAAATGTAGCTGGACTTGTTCATTGTCATAGTTTACCCAAAACCCCAAATTTTGTAAAGATGGGTTTATAATTGGAAGTGGCATTATGCAACTTCAAAGAGAGGATGTCTGCACTAGTGAGACGAGAGGGCAGCAGTTCCTCACCCACCTCTCTGGTGTGAGACAAGAGGGCCAAGGTCATGAGTAGGGGTGTGGTTTCACTGACTAGTGTTGGACCCAGAGTTCAGTGGGGTGAGTCAGGGCCACATGCCAACAGATCCCTCCTACACATGTTCTTGAGCTGGGTGGACCTGAGATGACATTGGAAATGACCTCGGTATTTATCTACAAACACCTGACTTGAATAGCATTTTTGTGGCTTCACTTAACATGAGAACTGGATCCTCACTGTGGATGGAAGGAGAAGGGTAAGTGACCCATGCTATTTATTCATGCCTTTTGTACAGCTGTTTATTTTATACAGAGTTAGTTTCCTAGTTATTCCAAGGCTGGACCAGAATAACTGAACAGCACGGAAATTTCAATACGAGGTCATGAGAAAGTAACCAGCATTCCCCACCTCTGGATTCTTCTATGAAATGAAGATGCTGGAGTCCTGAGGTAAAAAATTCTCGGAGGTGTTCTGGAAGACTGAAGAGGCTGTTTTGTGTGACAAAGATGCTCACAGAAGGCATGGTGAAGTGCAGCACAACAGTAGTTGCTGTGGGATTCCCAGGTAAATTCATGAAGTTGTATCCTGAAAACACGTCTTTCAAATATCCTTTATTTCTCTGCACAGCAATTAGTAATGGGGTTGCAAAGATTCAGTTAGATTAGGAAAACTCTTTACAAATTTGAATGATTGTCTAGAACTTGGATTAATCATGGAGCAGAAAAATAGCTGTGATGATCTTTCAGAATTGCTTTTCTTCATTTTTTTTATGATTCTAAACCATCTTTGGATAACCAGCAACGAAGGATTTGATCCCACAGATTTAAGCTCTCAAGTATTCTCATGGGAATTAGTTTTGCTTAGATGGACTTTTCCTCAACAACTTTCAGAACTGAGTCTTAGTGACAAGTGACTCCTTGTTGTATTACATAATTACTTTTCATTTACTGTTATGCACACCCTACACTAAATTGTTTAAAACTTTTTTTTTCTTTTTTAATGTGAGAGAAACAAAACACTTGCTTTGAGGTGTACGGGGAGTCTTTTATAGACAGTGTATTTAGCTCAGAGCACACGAAAAAATGACTACTTGACTAGGTTAGCTTTGGGTACCCTCAGGCTTTTTGAAATTAGTTTTAGATTCATATCCTATGGTCACTCATTGACCAAGCTGTTTCAACCCTTATACATATCCAGCAAAGGATCATTTCCCTCAGGCATGGTTTTCTTTCAATCATATTTAGCAAAACCATTAAGCACACTTGGGGTTTGCACTGAGGAGAGAAACAGCTTTATATGTACACAATTCAAAACAATTTTCTTTTTCAGGAGAAAGAGAAAAGAAAAACTTAGCTAAGTGTTAAGTCTCAGTTTGTCAAGACTTAAGTTTGGTGCACCATAAAATGGTTCTGTATAACTTGTCCTGCAATTAAATTGCTTTTGTAATTTTCCTAGTAATTTTTGCCAATATTTTTAAAGTTGATGCAAAGATGATTTATCTCTAAGCAAATAAACTGAATATTTCTTATTTTTATTTCCAAAAGTGTTTGACAGTTGATACAGCAGTAGGATGGGAAGCAAATGATACATTGTACTTTTTAATCTTTTTAATAGTCTTTATTTTAGCAGCCAAATTTTATTTTTCAACAAATCCTCAAACCATAAGGTTTTTAGCTTTCACATTTTTTAAATAAAGTTCTTAACATACACATACACACACACACCACCCCCAATATTTTACAGCAGATGAGCCTCCACAACAGCGGATGAAGAATCTATGTAGATAAAGGCTGCAAAGCAAAGTGGTTGGATGCCTCCAGCTATGGCATTTAGCTGTGCCAGGTTTCAGTCCCCCACTCAGCTTCCTTCATGTGCAAAGTCATATTGGCTCCAGTTCAGTGAAATTCAACGCAGGAAGAGTAAGGGTTCACACACAAAGACTATTTGTAGGACTTGTTACTGGACCCTAATTTTGGAACTGGGAAGTGTTCCCAGATGGCCTATAAAGTGAGTATTTTGGGTTCTTAACTGACAAAGATTCACATTAAGTTCAATGTGTTCTCTTTATTAAACATAACTTGGCCCGCCCATGGTTTATAGAAAATGCTCTTCACTTGAACAGTGTAGCTTTGAGTAGAATAGAAATGCATGCGAGGAGGAGGTGTTGGGGTTTTTTGTTTGCTGTCTGTGGGTGTATCTCCCCATGCACAGAGTTATTGTTTGTGGGAGAATGGGGGGAATTCTTTTTCCTCATATGGTTATCTCTTTTGGGTGGATGTCTAAGAATTATCTCCCAGATTATCTGAGAAGTAAATGATGCTCTTTCTTCAAGATCTGTCTTAATTCAAATGCTGTGTCTGACAGGTTTCACTTAGTTCAGACTCACCACTGCACTTTGACTCCTCAAACCAGAAATCTCTTGTGACACTCTCTCTGCTTACCCTGGCTGGCTTTTACTTGAACTCTCTTGGATCTCTTTACACATGAAGGCATGTGTACATATTCACTCCTCCCACTCCCCTTACTTTCTCTGTATGGAGATTACCTGAACTGCTTAAATCTTTTGATTTAATTTTCATTTGTTTTCTGATAGCAGTGGAATTCCTTAGATTTATAGTAAAGGTGCCATAATATCTTAGATCTATAGGCTTTTCTGTAGTCAGATTCGAATTTTTTACAGATATCTTTCTTCAGATAGTATCAATGACATTCACGTAGAATTGTTTTTCTGTAATCATACATCTTTGGCTAATGCAGGTATTTATAGTCTTGTGCATTAAGCTGTAAACATGAGGATAAGACAGACTTTCTTCTTTGAGGTGGGACCCAAATGATAGATAACTGAGCAGTTATTCAGTTCTATGCTTTTCCCCTTTTCACTAGTGTCTTGATGTTCATCGTAACTGCTAAAATTCAAGATGAAAGGTAAATTGCAAACCTAATTTTTGCGAACTCATATTTAAAATGTGCCTAACCTTTGATACTCCACTAAGGTGTCTGGAATTTTAATTGGATCTTTACTTCTCCCTGACATCTTGAATGGAGGAGTCCTGTTTGAGAAGCTCTTGAAACAGCCTTAGACCTGTATAACAGGAATAATGCCGGTTTTAAAATCTCCTGTTTCTGATTATATTTCTTATGTTATTAAAGTAACATTAGATCTTAAAACATCAGAATGCACTTTTTAAACTTTTTGCTTGTAATGCCATGCTGAACCAAATTGAGACTGAAATAAATTTTGGGACGTGATCATTAATTTTTGAGTTTCTGTTTCTCTTTGTGTGAGAGTAATCAAGTTGCTCCTTTGTCAAGGCTTTTGAGCAATTGCTTAAGATCACAGTCTAGCTGTTAATATAACTAACTACAGTGCAGTTTTAAGACCTCTGATTTTAGTCTTCCATTATTCCTCTTTTCAGTTGTGCATCTTGTCATTTTCAGCTACTTGGAATCCTAAATTTCAACATTGAAAGTGCTAAACTATCCCTTCTAGTAGTATTTCATTAATGCCTTGTGATTTAATATTTCATTGTATGTAAAAGTCATGAGACGTTATAGTGTGAAAAGTACTATACAAGTTTTATTGTATTGTTTACTTCTTGCCTATTAAGTAGCAGCAGCACTTACATCCTGTTGACTTTCCAGCAGTGAAAATTTTTCTTACAGGTGAAATAATTAGTGGTTTAGGAAAAAATAAATACAGTTTATGGGTGTTTGGTCATGCAGAATATCAGACTATTTCAACCGTATTTTCAGATTCTGGCAGTTGGATAAACAAATTATTCAGAATTTCATGTGTTTAGCTATAAGTTAGCACCTTTGGATTTATCTTCTGGAATTTCCATAGTACGCATGTAGGATACAGCAAGCATGCTATCTCTGAAAAGCCCTCCTGCCTTCTGAATGTTTTAGAGACTGAACATTTTGGCCTAAATGCTGCCTACATGTGCACCTGAAATAAATAACTTAAAATATCCTAAGGTTGGAACTTCCTAAGGTGACAGAACTTAGTTCTGCTTAGATGTGATCATCCAGTGACCGCACCTTTGTCTTCACGCCACGGTGCTGATTTTGTCTTGTCCAAAGCAGATCCCAATGTCCTTTTTTTTTTTTTTCCCTGAAAGTAGAATATCACAGGATTTAAATTGCTGGCAGAAACTTCCTGATGAGTCTTATGCTTTGTGAACTGGCAAATTTCTCCACTGTGCAATCATAGAAAGCTTTTTTGTGTAGATAACTCCTCTGATATATGAAGAGATTCGTAGTCTCCTCCAGCACTACCTGTAATCAACAGAGAAAGGAGCTCCTGCAGAGAGTACCTTGCAGCACCTACATTTGATTCCTGTTCTGAACTATCTGGAAGAGGATCCCTTTCTCCAGTCAATTGAGTCTGGAAACCAACTGTCTAAGCAAGGTGCCCAAAGTCAAGCTGTATGAATGCTTTGTTCATGTTTCATGACAGTTGACCTCAAAACTCTTGTTTCGTGAACTTCTCTAGGAAAAAATGTTAAACCAAAACTTGCTTGAGGCTTAAAATGGATGTCTGAGTTTAATAGAGTTCAGACAGGATTTTTTTCCTCATGTGTTTGTGTGAAAGAGGAATCTGAATTAAGTCTCATCTACTCTCCAACAGTCTGGGCTTCTGGAAATTAGCACAAGGAATAATCCTATGTTATGGCATAGATTTTTAATGTTTCCTGCAATTAAAGTAGGTCTGTGTTACATTCAAACAGAAACTACACTTCAGCAGTGTGGTGAAACATCAGAGAATTCTCCTCAAATTGGTTACAGAAATTGAATGACAGGACAAATTAAAAAGAGGCAGGAGGGATGAAATATTTTCTATTAAAAATGCTCCATAAAGACAAACATGCAGTAAATTAGCAAGTGTGCTCTCTCAGTTATTCATGGAAACATGTTTGGAAAAAAAACCCCACACATGGGGTTATTTTGTTTATTATGTGGCCAAAATTGTCCAGTGTTTTGTCAGTTTTCCACAGGCCACTGTGTATAGAGGTCCTTGGGAGGATCACCAGAAATCTTTGAGGAAGCCTTCAGATATGATGAACCAGACATGGAGGAATGCAGCCAGAATGACAGTATGAGGCAACCAGCTCAAAGCTGGGCATTCCTTTTGAAAACCTTTTCACCCCAAAGGCATAATATTGAGCAGTACATGAATGAAGTGACAAAATGATAGAGACCCATGGATCTGCCTGCATCTAGTCCTGGATGCTTCAAAAGCTGCAGTTAAAAGTGCAGACCAAACTTCCTTTGCATTTACAGCAGGCAGTATTAATTTATGTCATTTAGATTAATAGCAGTTGTTGTTTAACAATAGCTGTTGATAAACTAGCATTGTTATAACAATATGCAAAAACTGCATCTAAACTTAAGGAGGGGGCAAAGGAGAGCAGCCAAATGCTATACCCTGTGTTATATATACATATATGTATGTTATTTTTTTTTAGCTCTGTCCACATGGAGAAATGATAACTTCAGTATGTTTATTGAGAGCGGTAAAAAACCCAGCCACTTGCAAATTAAGTGAGACAAGAACAACAGATTGGAGCTGTATATTTTTTTTAAATGTTGCTTCCAACCACAGTGTAAGTGTTAGAAAGGAGGGGGAAGGTTTTTTGGGAGATATATTAGGTTTTACTGCAATAAATGCTTCTGGCTCAAAGACATCCATAGTTTAACCTGGTAATCTGTGAGAAGTAGAAGGGCATGGGCTGGCAGAAGAGAGTAGAGCTGTGGAAAGGATCCGTCCTTAGGACCTGTCTATCTTTCTGTTCATAATAAAAGCAAGAGAAAAAAAGAAGCAGTGTTATCAGTACACTTCTGCAAGTGAATTAGCTAGCACAGATTTGATAAAGCTTATAAACCCTCTAGAGCAATCGTGACAGTTTGCTGGCTTGGGCTTTGTCTGCTGCCAGTTACTCCTTGCTAGTGGCACTCTTTATTTATGCTTCAGTACCACGTTATCCTCTGGGCTTCAAACAGAAGGGACCTGTCTGTAAGTGTTTTGGTTGTGGTGTTAAAAAATAAGAGTGCAGCAAAACACATGCAACAGTGCCCAAGATCCGTTTCAGCCAGTTTCCCTTCTCGTGGCGTTGCTTCCCCATGACTGTTCGGCACATGCTGAGCGCGGCTGAGGTGGTATATGTCTGCCTTCCACTAGAGAGTGTCACAGAGTTATTTGAATGAATGAAAAAATCCAAATGGATGCGTTATCTGCTTTGTTGTAGGTAAAATGCGAAGTGGTGTGACCTCAAGAACAGGAGATAGGTGTGCCTTCCTACATGTTTACCATTTTCTACCACAGCCATTTATCCATCACTCTGCAGCTAAAAATCAACATAGCGCAGGAGGTAGCCACATTTTAATACATGCTGGGTTCTATCCATTTGACAGTGTGTGCACGTTAATGTTATGGCAAATGTATAATCTGATACTTTTGCTCTCTTCTGTACTCAAATTAAATATATACTTCAAAATGTTAGCGTAATTTTGGGGTCAATTATCACGTGCATGTTCCAAGCACAAGGCATTGGCAAATAGAGTTTAGATTTTGGATCAGCCTATGTAAAATTCTACACATGGGAATCTTGGAAAGAAAGTTGCAGTCCATTAGCAAATTCTCCTATCTAGACTGAAGATGTATATGCATAAGTAGAGAAATTGAAAAGTGGTGTTAAGTAGTCAGAAAGTCTCCAAAGGGGGATCTGGACAAGAAGCTACAGTAATAACATTAGATGGCTATTATTGTATAAAGAAAAAGAGTAACTTAGAAGTAAGGACAATAGTAATGCTCCAAAGGCATAAAGTAATTTCCTTAGCCCCCCAAATTTTAAATGGGAAGGCAAACATTGAAAATAGAGTCTTTCAGGTATGTAATGTCATTGAATAACTCCTTTTTCTAAATGAAAGATTACCCAGGAAGATACTTTGTTTGAAATAATAAATTAAAAATGTAAATACTATGCTGACCACTGCAGAGCTTAAAATGGGCTTTAATCTTCAATGTCAATTTAGATGAACTCTCCTGTCCCTGAATTTTAGCAAATTCTGCAGTTCAGCTGTTTTCTGTTATAAAGAACTGATTCCTCCATTCTTCCAGGTTAGTTGTCCATGGCTGACATCTTTGTCCAGTCTATACTGTTTTCCTTCTGCTTTAATGAATGTGATACCTTGGGTGACACCAGCTGAGAATCTGTCCTTTGATCCCATTCTGTCTCCACATCTGAGGACATACAGAAACCTCAGCAGGCACACTTTTATTCCCAGATGATTTCCAGATCGTAGGAAGAAATTTAAAGGCCCTGGAAAACTCAAAAGACAGAAGCAGCAGGCCAGCTGGGCTCAAAATCTTCACTTCTTTACCTTTTCCTTGAGAAAAAAAGGAGACTAAAGGGATGAATCAGGGACCTAAGCATCCCTCGGTGATACCAGCAGTTGTTAACAGGCTGCAGCTGAAGGGGTCTGAAAGACCTGAGTGCAGAATGATAAAAAGGGATTTCCCTTGAAGTTAAGAAAAAGCGAGTAGTACAGTGAGAGCAATTATGTCAGATCCTACCATAGCGAGGTGAGCAGTAAGCCAGACTTGTAAAGTCATTAAGAAACTGTAGGGTCCTGAGAGTTAAAGATCCTGTGATACATCTTTATAAGGTTAAATGTACTTATCTGTGACAATCTCAGACTTGGCTCTTAAAAACTTTAAATTTGTTTTAGCTATTTTAATACCTCTGCAGTTAGCTCACCCTTCCCTTTCACATTTCCACTCCTCCATACTGGAAAGGTGAAGAAGTACAAGTGATGTGATCAAATCTGTCTGATTTTGTTAAAATGATTCTTTCACTGCATTGGAAGATAAGACAGACTGATCCTTGGAGTGTGTAAAATTGATTTGGGCATGGGGAGTCTTTTGAATATTTTGCTGTTAGTTCCATTTGGAACATACATATGTTGGAGCAAAGGAGTTTTCCCATCATCGTCTGACATTCAGTGCTAAATGAAGGGAAATGTACAGCTGTGGACAACTGAAAAACTATCTGAAAGAATGTATCCGCCCACAGCAAGCGTTTTTTTAAGTATAGAGGTCTGGATAATCATAAATAACAGAAAGAATCCCCATGTTGCCAAACTGAGCAACTACTTTTTCAGTGGCAGTGGGACATGCAACTCCTAAGTCTAGCATTTGCTCCTCAATCCATCCTATCTCCCAGGGTACCTGTTGGGAAAGGTTAAGAAAATCAGCAATATATTTTTTTTTCCTGAAAAGAAGTGGAGAAAGTCTACAGGTGAGCTTTTAAAAAAAAGAGTTATGAAACTTTTTAAGGCTTTTTTTTCCCCAGAACATATTGGGGCATTTTCACTGCCATGGTTACAGGAGCAGGGAGGTTTCTGTAGGTCTGCCAGCGCCTAAGCAGGAAGACATAACTCTCTATCTCAGTTTACCCTTTACAGTTAGAATTGAAACACGCCTTTTATGAACTAAACAAGAATGTTTAATTAATGTTTGAGAACTGTGAGACCCTTTAATAAGGAGTTGCTCTTTATGAAAGCAAAGACGTATTTATTAATAACCAGGTGGCTGTTTTGCACTTTTTCTTCCCATAAATAGTACCCTAAAGAAAAAACAAAAAACGAGCAGAGTATTTCTAGGAGCCTTTGGATAAGAATTGCTACTTCATTGCTAAACTGAAGTAACTTTGAAAGATGGCTTCTACAACCATACTATGTGCATTTTTAGTGCGTGAGGGATTTCTGATAGACAACAGAAGTTCCTTCCTGAGGACCTGGAGAGAATGTGATCTAACTCAAGTTAATCATGAACCACAGAGCAAGCACTGAGTAAACTGATAGCATAAATTGAAAAGTCACAGCCTGTGTTGAGAGAGAGGCTGTAGTATTTCCCTCTTAAAAGAGATAACGATGATTCATTTTGATCTCTGTTGCAGAGGCATAGACAACTGAAGGCAAGAGCATGTCCCCTTGGAGCTCGGCAGAAGGAACTGTGTGCCACAACATGCACCTCTTCTGTCCTCACCACTCCCGTGCCCCTCGCAGCAGAAAGCAGGTGCAGTTCAGGCTGTGCCAAAGCTCTGTGATCAGCCCTTTTCCTTGGGTGCAATCTGTTGAGCCCTGGATGATTTGACTTAGCAGTGCATCACAGTGGGTTTAGGGGAATCTCTACGAGGAAAAGGCTACATAAATGTCTTTATTCTCCTTTAGATTTCTCACTGGATGAAAGGATTCCTTAGGCCTTGCATTTAGTATAACAGGGATACATGTTTGTATTTTTCATGTACATAACTGATGGGGCAACAGAAAATGGAGCTTTAAAATAATATCCAAAATGTCTTAGAATTTGATCATATTGGCAGAATCTGTAAGTTAACGAGAGTGTGTCTGCGTCAGGATGAGAAGATCATCTAGAAATAATACAATTTGTGTTTCAATATGAGAAACTTGTAAAGATTTAAAGGCAGGATATGCATTTATCTGTTCTTTTTCTTTTTTATTTTTTCTTCCTGAAATATCTCTTTTGTGCCAGGTATTGTATGTCCTCCAGCCATTAGAGCAACTAGTTTAAACAGGAATAGATATGTAGAAGCGTATTCATGCTGTGGACTCTAGGGCAGGTGAGCACTGAATTTACCTCCAAGTGCTTTAAATGTCAAATAAGATTAACCATCCGCTAATCCGTCTAACAATTCACTAGAAGTTCTGCTCTCTGGCAATGATTTTGCTCCCTGATAGTTGTTCAGCATATGGCCAGCAAAAACAAATGCATGTTGGATGATGGGGCCACTTTACATGCAGTGTGCTGTTACACATAACCTTTTCCTTGACGAAGAGCAAATATTGCCCAAAGAATCCCACAGAAGAATCACTAAGTGGTTTGCAGAAGTTAATGGCCAGGCACTAATGTACCCGCTCCTATATTTAGATGGAGAAAACAGTGATATGTGTGTGTAAAGACCACAAATGTTGCTAGATTTTTGCAGAAATATTTACAGAACAAGCTACGATAACTGAAAATTTGATCCACAATTAAAAAGAAGCAAAAAGAAGGGAGGAATATTCTTGTTTGCACATATAACAAGGCTACTTTGGTGTAGCACAGTTCTTCCTGATTCAGGACAAACCAGATTTCCTGGTTCCTCAGCTCCAGGAGCTGAGTTGTAATTCCTGATCTACAGCAATAGGCTGCAGAAGAAGGAAATGAATGTTGCACAGGAACTGAAATAACTGTAAAAAAAATACATTGGATTTTGGAGAAGAAAAGGGACCCCTCTTTGAATAAGCTTTAACACCTTGAGAGACAAGTCAAATCAATTAGATTTTCCTGAGACAAAACAAAGCTTATGTTTAATCAGAGTTGTCTCAGAATCCTGGGAGAAATTTGAATTGTAACTCATATTAAAAAGACATCTGGGAATATCTTGCAAAAGACGTCTCAATGTAAACAAATAGTATTGTTGCCATTGGCCTAAGAAAGGTCTCTTGGCACACTTGATCTTGGGATCTAATTAACATGCTGGATAAAAAGTTATTGTTACTACCTATTGACAATACAAGCAGCTGCTAGCAGCATTTTCCTAATGCAGTCTTTTGTTTCAAACTTTGAAAACAGTTATATTTTGGAAAAGCATAAAAGCTTGAATGCAGAGAGAAAATATTGAACAGAATAGTTGGGTACTTTAAAATTTGCGGGAAGGTGAATCCCATTAACAAGTGCAGCCACACGAAAGGGCACGGGTGCAGAAGTTGGTGCTGTTTGGGGCAAACGAAGGAGAGGAGCCTCCAGCTGTGCTGATGTGCCAGAGGTCTCTGTGCCAGGAGGGAAGGGAAGGGAGATGCCATGCGAGCCCCTGGGCCAGCAGCTCCTCAAAAGCCAGCAGTGGGTGCTGTGAGGGAGGATGCTTATTCAGCCAAATATCCTGGCTCAAGCAGAGAGAGATTTCCCATCCTGCATCCAAACAAAATGAAGTCAGCTTTGACTCTGCAAAATGTCGATGAATTCTTCAGAGTAAATCAGCCCTGTCAGTCTGATGCAGAACTGTCACCTACTTGTGACATAATATAATATGAAATGATATTGAACAACATGCGTTTGGCACTAAATTGTTAGCGGGTTTTAGCTTTGACAGCAGCAAGTTTATTGCTTTAATCCCAAGGTCTTTTAACCCTCTTTGACATAAATTGAGGTTGGCTTTTGTGAGAAAACTCCACTTCACTCTCTCTTCCTTTACCTAAAACTGCTTTTAACAATTTATGCTCATACATCAGACACTCATTTTGAGTGACAAAAAGAAAAAAGATCTATTAGAATAGAAGGAAAAAAGGGTCAATTTAGGTTAAGCAGTATATGTCTCTCTTGGTAGGCATGTCACAGCTTTCTTCAGGTGAATGTGAATTTTAAGTTTTAATAGTGTATTCTGTGGCAAAATAAAACATATCTGTGACAAGAAGAGAATAAGTATAGTAGGAGAAAGGCTGATAACCTGCAACAAGACTATTCTTCCTTTTTTTGATGCAACTTAGTATATTCCTAAACCTGGGTCCATTTTGAAATTTTTCATAAAAGATGAAAGGATTTTCTTTATCCAAACACTGCAGAGAGATTAGTATACTGAGGGTCACATGTAGAAATACAATGTATAGTACAGGTACCATGTACACACAGTTTTGCTGAATATTATAGCTGGCTGATAGTACATAATTTAATATTTCACTTTTTTGAGACAGCTTGTTTAGTTTGATAAGCAAGTACACCTTGTCATCAGTGCTCTGATAATTCCGTCACAGAAATACATCATATATGAATTGTAACATCAATAACATGAGACACTATCACCCTTGTTCTTCTATTCTCAATTACTCTAGAATGCTTGTACGGTTGCTTTGAAATCATTTCTTTATTACATTTAAAGCTTAGCTGAATCTGCCCTTGAACTGTGTCCTAATGGAGAGTGAGCACATTCTCAAAATATTTACGAATTATAATTTTTTTAATGTTGTCTTTTTTTTTTTTTTGCGTAGGGAGGGGTACGTTATTGACCTACCATCAGTTTTACAGAGAGAAAAGTAAGGGAGATATTAGACAAAAGGAAACTTATGTTTCTCTCCAAGTGTGAGCATTTTAAAAGTTTCTATAAATTACACTTTTTTTCTCTTCTAAAAATCAGATTTTTCTGTTTCCCTTATATTATGCAATTTTTCTTATTTATGTTATTTTACTGTTATTATCTATAACTTGCTCACAGCAATCTTGTTCCCGGCTTACGTTTAATGTATAAAATGCTATTCTGTGAGCATCAAAATTATCAATCTGTGATCTCTTAGAGATTTGTGTCTTGTTTCCCTTACATCCATCCCCACAGCAATAACCTCATTTTCTCCGTGGCTTTCAGCATCCCCTTCACTCCAATACCTTCAACTCTTCTCGTTATATCTTCTTTCCTCCATGTCTTGCAACTGTTCTAGCGTATCTTGACCTGGCTGCCTAAAGCTGACTGCAATGCACTGCTTCTCTACAAAGTTATGTCCTTCGCAGACAAAATACAAAATTAATACCAATGAATAAATGCAAATGATAAATAAACTTCACTGGATTTTTATTTTGGGAACTCCGTCCTCCAAATCAGGAAAATACAAAAATAGAGAAAATGTTCTAGACCTTCTGTGACAGAATGTTATTTTGCTTCCTGGTTATATTATATAAAAATTATTATAACGTTTATACAGATTATAGCATTCTGTACCCCAGAGATATATTGATACCTATGTTATATTCTAAGCACATAGTGCTATAAATCAAGATTAAGCCAAAGTAATATTAATTTTGAAGGTCATCCACATTTTTCCAGCCTTGGCATCTGATATTTTTTTTCTTTATTCTTCTTATGTGTCCTTTGGTTTGAATGCAGGATATGCCCAACCGCTGATGCAAATCCTGACATCTTTAAAACCAAGGGCAGTAAATTCTTAATCAGGATTTGACCCTACAGAGTGACCACACCTGCCAGGTTATATGACAGTGCCTCTCCCAGGTGTTTTGCTTGGGTAGGTCCTGCAGCACCCCAGGGCTCCTCAGCAGAGAGGGCGGGAGCTGGGCTCCTACCCCACTGCTCTGATTCTTTAGGCAGTCGATACGGGCAGCCCTTGCAGTTCCTTCCTTCCGTTCCTCTTGTAAGTATAAATTCCACACCATTTCCAAATCCTGACAGAATGAAACTTGGGGAATTGGGAAAAAGGGGTTAGTGTATGAATTGTGATCTTGTCCATGCAATAAAAAGTGCTATCAGCGGGCATTCAGCAGGCTGAACAACCCTCGTGTTGTTTGTATTTTTATGGACACTGTTATAACTACAGTCAAGTATGATTTAACTTTAAAAGGGATGCTGTAACATTGTTCGAGACCAGAGCTGCCATAATCTTTTGTGGTAAATCTCTTGGATTTTATCTAGCTTTTTAAAAGAAAGGTAGTACAAAGAAATATTAATAGAACACACAAAAGCTGCATTTACAGAGACCTGCCAATCCATCCTTTTTATTTGGCTTTGCATATATGCAAATATTTCTGAGCATGATTGCATCAAAACAGCATCCCTTATCAAATGTAGAGATCATTCTGAAACGTAATTTCTACAAGTACCACATGTATACAATTCTGAGATTTCTGTTGCTTAAGCATTTTGGCACACAATTTCATTCTAACTATTATGGAAGCACCAATTACACTTGCTTTAAAAAACTGATTCAAAATAATTAAGGTAATTTTTGTTTTTAAACATTAAATGTATTCAAAATCAATATCTTGTTTTGATTCTAGATACTCTTGTGGTGTAGAAAAGAACATGTAGACTCTTTTGGTCATTGTCACTAATCTTTATGATGCCTTAGCTTATTTACTTAGATTTTCTCAATCTTTTTGCTTATCTGTAATTTCCTGCCTCTTATTTGGTTTATTTCATTAATGTTTGTAAACTGGTTTTAGGTACTTAAATGTAAAGTGCTGAATACGTATAATTTTGCTATTTGCTGTTAGGTCTGAAAGTGAACATTTGCTGCTGCTGTCATAGAGGTAACACATTTAATAATTTTCAGTTTTTATAAATAAATAATCTATGTTGATGAATATCTGGAGATGGCTATGCAATTAAATAATTTAGTTCAAAGTGAATAGGGTGTTGTTGCTAAAATGTTTAATCAGAACCTCAGAAGTTTTATTATGCAGCACAGGATAGTGAAATTGCAAGTATAAAACATACCAACTCCCTGTTTCTCAGTGTTCCCATCTTGGAAAAAAAAGCTGTAAGCAAAAATAAAAGACTGCGCATTCCTACAAGGCATTCCCTGAGGGCTTGTCTGCCCTAAATAATTATACAGCCTTAAAACAGTTGTCAGCCACCACAGCCAGGACCACTCCCTCTCACGATTTTATCGAGAACCTTACGATAGCTGCTGCATGTCTCAGAGCCTTTCGGGGTGTAACCCTGTAAGAGGGTCTGAGCCTGCCTTGTTAAATTAATGGAAGTTTCAGGCTCCTTGTTTATTAACAAAAGCTTGAAAATGTAGAATGAAAAGAATCAAGCTTCTTAGTGATGATGTTCTCCTGCCTCTTCTTGCTGTATTTAAAAATCCCCAGCTTTTTAAGCTGTATCTCTTAATTTCTCTTAATTTCTACTTGTTTACAGCACTGACGACCATTTGGGATGAGGCTGTGCCTGGTGCTGTGTGTCTGGCCACAGTACTTGATAGTGAGTCTCACAAGAACCCTTTTTCACCTTTTTTGTACCTGTTTCATTCATGTTAGTGTGGCAACAGGAACAGACACTCTCCATCCGTAGTGTCCATCCTTGTGTGCGGATAGAAGAAATGAGCTGGCATTAGGATGGAGATCATCCAGCTCTGTCCCACTCTTGAAGGGCCCTGTTCCTGTATTCAGTGATGTCTATACTGTTACAAATGTGAACTAAGTTTGTACAGGGACTGTTTAGATCTGTAATAGTCAATATGACTAGGACTGGCTAAGGTGGAGATAGTACTGATAAGTACAGTCTGGACTGGATGCTGAATTATTCTAATTAAAGCATATTTGTGAATGATTTAACTTTCCAGTTTAGACAAGCTTCGGGAGGGAGAAAAATACTCGATAAAACATCGCTCTTACCTTTTGGTAAGGCCTAGGCCATCCTTGGCCTCTGATTCCTTCTATTCTAACCCTTCCAACACAACCGTCTTGCTCAGGAAGCGACAAGCAAAAAAGCTAATGAAACAAAAAAAAAAAAAAGGAAATTGTTCTGCTGTTTTCTTGTACTGGGCAGCCTTTTGCTAGTGCATCTTTGGCTTTGGGGTTATGGAGAGAGGATAAACGTCTGAAATTTAAGTTAAACCTATCCCTCTTTTTGTATTTCCTATTCCTTTCTGAACTGCCTATGTGAGCTGGGAAATTGTTCTGCCGGTACAGATAGTAGGGTTATGGAGTGCTGCTTCGATATTCTGGTTCTAGGAAATTATTTTACCTGGGTTTTTTTCCTGGAATTGTACACCATATGCTATTTAGACTAGATGCTGAGATTTGTTTCCTTAGTTGAGTTCAAGTAGGTAGACTGCAAAAGTTGGTCTGAGTAAATTAATTAAGAGGGTCTGGCCGTGGGACACAGGCAAAGAATGATTGTTTCTTTTATTCTTAATTCAGAAGTTTGTCTTTACAGAAAAGCTTCGTGTTGAAAAATTGATTTATTCAGTTTATTAATTCTAAGCTAAAAATGACAGATACCTGTTAGGTTACTGCTCCCTGATTCTTTGGTTGTATGGCCATAAATGGTCCAGCCTCCAAATGGACTGCACGACCTCTGACAGACTAGAGAGATAAGGGTTGGAAAGGCTTCAGGATTTAGCCCTTTGTGGGGAAAAGGATATGCTGCCTCTGCCCATATTGTGCTCAACAGAGCTCCTGGCATCCCTGGCGTTGGTTGCATTTACACTGTGTTACCATTGTGTGGTTTGCATATACAGCGTAACACATGGAACCAGAATGCCCACAGTCATATAGAGCCTGGTAAATAATGACTTAATTATTCACTCCTCAGATTAGAAATGAGAAAAATGAGATATTTTTTACTTGAGTTTTTTCTGCTTGGCTCGTGGCTTTCCTGACCAGAGCTTAGGTGCAACCAATAGCTGGAATCTGGTCCTAAAGCCAAATATCTCTGTTCTGAGAATGGGAGCGAATGATTCCTTACACATGAGACCTTTCCCTGGGGATGGCTGATGTGGCATCTTTGGACAGCTCACTGGAGAATTTGTTCTGCATGTAGTGGAAGTGTACTGTAAGTTTTTTCCAAAATTCTTAAAGCTTAGAATTCTTCCCGTTGTTGTGGGGATTTGTTTAGGATGTGGATGAATTGGATGCATCTCATTTTTTCCTTTGTTATTTAAAAATGAAAAAGTGCACTTAGGAATACCCTGGGCTTTGTCTAGAAGAACTTGGTCATTGGCACGATAGCACAGTTAATAAATAACATCAGAGCTGATAAACAACAAAAAAAGAAAAAAAGAGGATGAAGAAAGGTGACAAGGAAAGAGGAGACAGATGTATTAAAAAGTATTATAGATAAAGAACTGGTGACTGTTACTCTTGTAAATATTTCAAAATATAGATCCAATGTTTTATGGGTCACTAAAACAACTGTAAATACACCAGCTGAATCCTAAATACATTATTCTCAATCCTTAGCAAAGACAAAACAATGCAGCTATAATATACCTTTCGTCATCCCTTGCAGACCTGGATTTAGCTGGAGAGCAAGATGACTGCAGATAGACTATTCAACCACAGAAAAGAAAAATAAACACAACATGGTCCTGTCAATGAAGTATATAGTGTAGTACAGCAGTAGATTCCTGGGACCTTGAACTTCTCTTTCTTTGTCTCTGGTACAGCTGTAAAAGCCAGTCAAACTTTTTTTAGTGTTTTGGAAACTGATTTCATGCCTTACTCGACCTGCAAATTCAAAAGAGATTATTCCTAGGGTGTGTACTAGCTCTGTTTTAAAAGTCTTTTCATATTCATTCATGAAGGGCAACTCTCTTAGTTACCTACCTAGTTTCTCAGCTCCCACTGTGTGGACAAATTCGTTCATTCACTAGAGACTTTTTGACTAAAACTAGCAAACAAAACCTGAAAAAGTACAACTGCTTTCCCAGATCTCTCCTGCTTTCCTTATCCCTGCTACAAAAAGTCTAATCTATAGCCACTGTTAGTAGAGGAATTTTAAGAACATTTGTCTCAATGTGCAGGTTAAATGCTCGTTAGTGCATCTGCCTGGAGTAGGTTGGTCCATCTTGAAAAGTGATTGGCTCAAAATCCCAGATATTTAGATGTTTTGTTTTAAATGTCAGCAGGGGAAATACAGTTCATACTTACCTCTATTGGCTTTCCATATTTCCTGACTAAGCAAGGAATATTTGATAGTCTCCGCCTTCAAGTTCAATCAAGTGACTTTGCCGTCAGCCAGCTCCTGCAGGGGAATGGAGGGGGAGGAGGCGAACGTGGATTGAGGAGGAGAGTACACGGAGAGAGGCCGGTGTCTTGTTTTCCTGCAGGGTTTGTCTAACAGCTAACAGGATTAATGAAACACCTGGCATATCTGCAATTAACTATTTTGCTGTTGAGGCTGAAAACTACATAATTAAAATGTGGGGTTTTTTTAAAAAAAATAAAATCCATAAGACCTAAACACAAAATACCACAACTTCTGTGACACGGTTTTGCCGACAAATCTATTGCCCAGTTACGATTATAGTGTTTTATATCAAGTAATCTTCAAGATTTCTCTATTTGTAATGATATATCCAGTAATGTTCTTTACAGAGTTATTAGTACTTTTGCAATACAAGAATTGGATGTGATAAATACAAAGGAGTTTTGCTATAGCAAATGGACACTTTCAGTGGGTGGAGATCCAGGGATTTAATCTGCAGGGCTGGTGATCTTCATCATCAGTGCTGTGCAGTATAGCTTGGAAATACCCACCTTCATCCTGTTCCATAAACACTGAGCAGATTACCAGCTATATTGTTGTTGATACCTCCTTAATTTTGCTTTGAAAACCAATGTCAGGATAATGAGAAGTGTACAACTAGGAATATTTTAGCACGTTTGATGATTATTTTTTATGTTTTCCTTTAATTTCTTAAAGATAAATGCAAAGTATTCATCTGTGTTAAAAGCATAGAAATAGGAACTACTAGAGATATTGTGGAATTGTTAGCAAACAGAGAGACAGGATTACTGGGGTGGAAAACTATGAGTGATAGATGAACTTCACTCTAGAAATGAGAAATACTGTTGTTCTGAAAGTAGCATTTCATCACAGATCAAGAAACGTCCTTTCTGTTCTGTGGACATGTTTCTGTATGCAGGCAAAATTATGTTTTGGTTTTTTAGAAAATGACTATTAATATGCCTGTAAAATAGCAGCATATTGGAAGTGGTGCAGCCTATAAGAAAATAGTATTTGTGTCTACTCTTTCTGTTCATGAAGGTTTCGTAGGGTCAGATCCTGGTAAATGGAACAAAACTCGAGTTAAAAGAGGTTTTCCTTTGATAAACTACATTGAACCTCAGTAGAGGGACACATCAGCTCTAAACACAGCTGATAACCGAAGGTTATAAGAGTAAGAGTGAAGGATATACCCCAGTGCTTCTGGGTTAGGTCCTCAAAGATTTATTCTTTGCAGGGAAATCACTGGAAAGGGGCTGGCCTCGGTGCTTTGTAACCCCTCACTTGGTCCTCCCTGTCAGTGGGACAGGTATTCACGTATCTCCCAGCACAAAAAGGAGTTAAAGTCTCCCAGGCTTTGTCTTGTCCCATGACACTGGCACAATTCTCTTTATTATTCCTTGAGGTCCAACTTGTCTGTGTAATTGGGGTAGACAAGATTTATCATTTAATAATAAAGCCGAACTGAACAGAATTAACGTCATCATCCTTTAAAATGCTTAATTGATATTCTGTTGTTTGGTAGTATTTTTAGTTTGGTTTAACATGAAATATTTTGGCTTTCTGAAGTGTAAAGTAAAAAAATTATTATTAAATCTAGATATTTCTCAGAGCTTTAATAATAACTCTATGACAATTATTATTCTATGAGAATTCTTTGTATTAGTTGCAGTTTCTCCAGCAAAATGTAGGACAAAGACTGTTCTTGCATTTAAAACTGCAGTATATTTGGACAACATGCTGTCCAGGCACTGTGTGCTGTTATTGTATGTCATCACGTCTACTGGGAAACCTGACATTAAAACGTATCCTTGGTTCTCACTTAAGCCAATTTTATAGGGCAGGAAAAGAAAAGACAACATTTTGCAATGAAAGCACCTTCTCCCATCTGGCAAAATGGCTTTCTGGACTCTATTGTGGCTCATTGTCTAAAAATAGGATGAAGACAAATTGTTATCATTTGCGAAAGCCCATGACAATAATGATAAATGAACAAATTTTTTTGCCCTCTGAAGTCATTGCTTAAGGCTTTCTCTGGGATCAACAATGTTAAACTGGTAAACTTGCCTCATCTGCATCAGCAGAAGGTTTACAAATGGCTTTGTAAACAATTTTAGCCAGAGCGTTAATCTCTCCTACAGAAGTAGGGCTTGCATGATCTATGATTGATTTGCAATTTAAAATGACACTGAAACCCCTGAAACAGATATGAAAGAAACTTTCAGTGAATAATGCTTTAGTTGACAAGAAAAGATAAGGCACATCTTTCATCTGATAGTGGGCTGTTTTTGATAAATATTGTTCATAATGGAGAATTTTGGAATCATTAATGTGTGGATAGAACATTACTACTTTTTGACTGGAACCTCAGAAACAGTTTTCTTCAGCAGCAGTCTTGCTAGTGAACAAAACTTAGGACAGTGTATCTTGTTTAAAAATTGTCCAGCAGATTTCATAATTAATTAGATCTCAAGTCCAAATCCAAAAAAAGTGAAAACCTGCAAAAAATAACATTTGATCAGTATTTTTAAATCTATACAAAATAGGTACCTGAAGATTTTATTATTTTATTACGTTATAAAAAATTAACGTGTTATATTTAAGGTGATAAATTAGAAAACCCACAGATGTTTGAGTCAAAAACTTAGGATAACCGTATAACTGTTGATTCTTCATCACTTCAAAAAGTAAATATCCTCAGGATATTGTACATTTGTACACTCCAAGCAAGATGGCAATTAGCTTTTATTATAAAGCAGTGTTCCGTGCTGGTTGTATCTCTGTTTCCCAAGTCACCACACACTGGACTGAAGTTCAAGTTGTCACATGGTTCCATGGCTGCTGTCTGGATTTGAGGAGAAGACCTTTTCAGATCATCTGCATAAAACACCTTTACAGCTGAAGTTCCCCCCAAAATGTAGGATGATAAAATCCAGTATTTGTGAAAAGGGTATTTATTGTTTAGGAGCTAGACTGAGATAATGAAATTATTTCACAACAGCCATCAAATGTCACAGAACTACTTTCAGTACTATAAAACAATCATATGGATTGAGGTAGTATTTGATTGAGCCTTGAGATTTAAAAAATTTTTTTAAATTATTTTTTTTGAGAAAATTATTTAGTGGTATTGCTAATTTAAAAAAAAAAAAAAAAGAACGGCATCCCTTATGGCAAACAAACCCCTGTCACAACTGCTGTTGATTGTCAGTTGTTGAGCAATCAGAGAATGAGAAATCAAAGACTCTGGTAACAGAAAATTAATTTCTTGACCAAGAAGTAGTGCCAGTCAGCGAGCGGTAAGGCAGGCTGAAGGAATACTGCTGGAGAGCTGCTATTGCTCGTGTGAAGTCTGGGCTGTGAACACAAAGATCTCCAGAACGTAGGGGCTGTGTGTGTCATTCAGCTCATTCCCCCACTAATGCTGGTGTATGGCAGTGGGTGTGTAATCATCTGGTGCACCAAGGTGAAAGGTGCAAGACAGAAGTAATAAAACTCCTTTCGTAAGAAATCTTCAGTTCTTCTCAGCCTCTGGTGGACAGACTCCTACAAGGAGGATAAGACCTCCATGGTTTGATTGATTTAAGGTAGAATAGGTCAGTCAGATGGCGGAGTCAGAGCACTGGATCTTTTCAGATAAACAGAGCCAGTAATTACAAGCTAGTTCCACAAATTTGAAATTACTCGATCTAAAATTGTTAGCTGTATTGACAAGTGAACAACTATCAATATATTCTCCTCCTATTTCATAAAAGGTACAAAATTTGATTATCTTCACTTGGCTTTGTAAACACAATTAAAGATGATTGGGAGGGAAAAAGTACAAAGGTGGCTTTCCAAGTACCCGTTCCATTACAGGAAAAAAAAGCTCAAAAACTCTCAGAACTTGTGCTCAGACAAGTCTATTTTAATAGGCATAATGTATAAATTGCTTTGATAACCATATTCCTTCACTACCTTTATATTTTGAAGTATTCACTCTAGCTTTAATTTTATTAATGTATTTCTTTTATCTTTCATCTGAATAGTGTTCTGTATGTAAAGTGACCAAATGTGATTAATGATGAATAGATTAAGATGGGACAGGGTGTTTGAAAAATGACTTAAGTAGTGCATGTAAGTCACTGGCTATAGTCCCAAAATGCAAATTCTGGTTAAGTTAATGACTGGAAAATCATGATGGTGCTAGTATATGAGTTCTGCATTATTTAAAATTGCTTTATAAACAATAAATAATTAGCATTTTACATTGGGAATAGTTAATAGTATCACATACTCAGTTATTTCTGTAGGCTTTTGTATTTTATAGTCAAAAATATAAATATAATTGACTTATATGATTATAATTTTTTGCTGTCCAGAGTTTGTAACAGTTTTACCTTGCAAATAGCATGCTGCAGTTCATGTCCCATTAAAGGTTAGTATCTTATTAAAATGTCTGGAATAATCTTGTTTGCAATAGGCATGTCTAGTCTTTTTGCAAAGATGATTCTGAACATCCTTTAGGTTGGGATTTCAGGAGGGGGAAATTTGTTAATATGTTCACTCCTGCCTGACAAATGAGCATTATCGTCAATGTGGGTGCACATTTCCACTTATCCTTTTTGTAGCTGGAAAGCTTTATGAAAAATAAATTAATAATGCATACTAAATTATGTCTGCAAGAGACATTTATGTATATATTGCTAGCTTCAAGACTGATTAGATTTACATTTCTTTAAAAATGATTTTTTTTTTTGCACATCCATAATGCCTTTAGAATGCACTGCACGATAGAAAAATGCAATCTTGATTTCAATTGAATACCTGGAAGGAGTGTTTTTCTCGCCTATTAATACGTACATGTGTTCCCCTAGAGTTTGTGTTATTTTTCCTAAAAGAGACTGTTCTCTTGAATTACGCCAGCCCAGATGTATGCCTTAGGATGTGAAATGCAGCAAAGGAGATGTCCTATTATCATAACTTGAAAGAGGTCCATTTAATAATAGCCTGTATTAAACAAGAGTCTGCTAACTATGCAGTAAAGACTGTTTTTCACTAGAGAACATAAACCATACGTTTTAAATGCAGCTAAAAATGGATGCATCTTGCTATTTCCTTCCACCTCAGCCTGCCGTGTATTACTTAGATTTGCAAGGCACAGCCACCACTAGTACTTAACACTGCTGAAAGAGCCACCCTTCAAGGTTTTTTTTAACCACAAAGAAAAGAGAAATATAGTAGCATCGATTGTTAAATCCTGGTGCTTGTTACTCACTGCCCGCACACAGAACATCATGCCTTTGTAGCAGTGAGGAGAGTTGGTATTTATCAGGGTTCAGAGCTAGTTCAGCCACACACTTGACAAATTATTTGTGGAATTGTTGTATTCACAGTCACTTAAATAAGAATCTGTCAACACAAGGCTGTGCTTTGTTGCAGCAGGTCTCACAGTTTTTCCTGCGCACTCAAAGAATGATGGATTGGAGGTAATGCAAATTCACTACCATTTTATATGCTGGTGCCTTCTTCATAGACAGGAAACATAGCTCAGTATCATCTTGTAAAATGCCTTAACTGTAAAGGCCTAGTTCAGTGTTGAAAGTGCTTTTTAAAAATGGTATGTTGGAACAGGGAAATGTAATTCAAATATTTTCCTCACGTCTCATTTTAAAGACTGTTTGTTGGAGCAGGTGTGCATTCAGATTTTCCCAGGCTAAGTAGGACACGTGCTTATCTGTGCTTGGTAATTAAAACAAATTAATAAATACAATTATTTGATTTTATGGTGACTTAAAAGTTAATACTGCTTAACAGGATATTAATTTTAAAGAGCACATGCAGAAGAGAAAATGCCCATTTAGGTAATTCAGTCTGCATTGCTGATAGTAATTTTTTTAGTGAATTTATTTGTCCAGCAGAGAATATCTATCTTAAAGCTCTGTAATCAATTCCAAAAGGTATAGTTCAAAGGTAAAAAGCATGATTTTCTGTCAGAATGGAGCTTACAGTAATAAGTAAAAAACCTTATCTATGCTGGCATATATCTTCTAGGTTGCTGTCCAAAACTGGAACTAAAGGCAGCCACAAAACTCTTGCCACTTTCTATTCCAGTAGAGGTCGGAGCTTTTCCTCGCCCCACCGACAGCCCAGGACAGCTGGAGGGAGATGGAGACAGCCCTTGAGGATGTCAAAATGAGTGAGGAGAAGGCTTTTCTCGAAAGTTCTCATTGCAGTTGAATAAATGGAGTTACGGGCTATTTATAAGTTATATCTCTGTGCCTTTTTCTTTTAGGTTGTTCAGGAAAATTGATCTTTCTACACTAGGAAAAAACCTTGTCTGTGCAGGAGAGGGCTTTCTCAGAGGCTAATTTCAAGTGTAAGGAATGAGCTTGCCAGGAGTTAAGGATGATCACAGATCTTACCTTGTACTGCCTCAACTTCAGGGTGCGTTTGTTTGATTTAGGGTAATAATGGAGGGATTTCATGATGTAATATAAAAATGTTTTTAAAACAATCAACAACAAATTTTTTGAGAACAAACACATGGCATATTTTTCACTTGGCTCAATGCCGTAACTGGAAGCCCAGACCAATCTGCTATTGAAACCTTTGCAACCTATTGAAACTCTTTGCTTTAGTATTAACTGAATGAAAGGAAATGGTTTGACACTAGAAGAGCATTCTTTTATGCATACGTGCTGCCTGGCCTCTTTTTGTCTCCTTTTTGGGTAGTCTACTTTGACTTGCTCTGATTTTATCCGTTATAAAGTCTATATTTCTTGAGAATCATTAAACAATAGTAAATGGAATGTCATCTATCAGCACTGTGGTACCTGCTACAGGGACCCACGCCTCCACTGACAGGGATATTTGGGTGCTGTGACCTCAGACACTGATGTTCTCCTTTGGAGAGGTTGGTTGTGTCATTTTTGTATCTAGACTCTCTTCAGCCTTGTGGGGAGGCATCTGCTCGGCAGAGTCCCTGCAAGGGCTGTGCTCTGCAGCCTCACAGGGCGTTCAGACTTTTATCACGTTTCCCTGAGCAGCCTTTCAAAGCATTTGGAAGCACGATGCAATTTCAAAGACTGCAGATTGACTTACAGTATGGGATATAGTATTTTCACTTGCGTCTAAAACCGCTGTTGTGTGGCCAAAAATTAAATTGCCAAGAAATCACACATGGTTCACAACACAACTCTTTGATAACATTAAAAGTATATGTAATATTTTGAAATCACTAGCCAATTATTTCTAATAGTTTCATGATAATTTATGTAGAGAATCTCTCTGTTGGATGTGTTCCTGCTTTGGTCTAAACGTATTTTTGAACACTCTGTCAAACATCCCTATTTGGCACCTATTTTGTTTCACTGAATTTCTTTAGTATGGCCAGATCTCTTGCCAATGTATTTGCGGAACATATTTTGACAGCTTTGTCACCAAATTTGTTACTTCTTGTGTTTGGAATGAGTATCAAATTGCGGATATTAATGTGTGTGTTTCCTTTTGGTATAGACTCAACAGGATAATACCTTTGTCTTCTCTGATGGTGATTATAATAAAGTGAGTGATTTTTAATTTTCTTTTTACTTATTTCAAATATTTTTAAGATTTGAAAACTACAATTCTGTTATAACTGTATTGTTTTGGTTTTATATTTGTAGCTAAAAACATCCTGAGCATAATATCCTTGAACTCTAAAGAGTTCAGATCTTCTATTTCATACTCAAAATTGATAATTATATGTGTGTGTATAATTTTATTTCAGTAGGCTTGGATTAACTAGACTATTGAATTTTGATTCGTTGTGCTCATTTATAAAATAGTCATCCTACTGAGTTTGCTAGAGCTGAATGAAAACGGTGTATTTAAAGCTGATCACAATCTTTTCCATCATGTTTTTCTTAAAAGAGATGACAAGATAATGGATGTTGAAATATAAAAGTCTGCTTTGTGGCTCTGCAACAGTGGCCAGAATGAGGGTTGCTGAGCCGGCCCACCCTTGGAGCCCTCTCAGACATGTCGCGTGATTTCCAGACACCTAAGTCCCTGCTGTGCCTTTCGGATGAGCGCTGCCCGCAGCCCTGTGCTGGCTCCTTTGCCCTGGGCAGGTACAGCACAAGGTGGAGACTCAGCCCTTACCTGGTTTCTGTGGGCAGCAGCACTGCCTTTGGCCCTCCTTCTGGCTTATACCGAGCTGGTGATCGCGTCCTGCCCAGCTGTTGGTGGCCTTCACCCTCTGTGTGTGTGTATAGACCGAGATATCACCCTGAATCTGAATGAATGAACTGGATTTGCATGCTATTTTTCAAATGTCCAGAGAAATGGGCTGGAAAGATTTAATGAATTAGTTACCTTTGACGGTGGAGGCTAACTGCAATGTGGAGGGCATATGTTTTAGAATTCAGTTTAAATAAGGCTTAGTGGTTACCATAGCTCCTTGATTATTTTTGCTCTATTATGGATAGTGCAGTACTTGGAAATACTTTTGGTCACCCTTAAAGGCAATCTTGGACGTGGAGCACTGAACAGTTCATGGTGACAGCACTTTCTCTGAAATGGCAGATTCCCTTAGGAACAGTAGAAAACCTCTGCCTGCTTCTAAGGGCTCCTTTTTGGGACACTTCCTAGTGTTCTTTAAAAAATGCTATTCAGTCAGCATAGAGCTCTTTGATTTTTTTACTGCTGGCAGATAGGTTGTTTACTGTGTTGAATAATATGTATCAAATAGGAGATGAATCCTGAAATAGCTGGGTTTTTTTCTGTTTTGTTGCTGATAGTAAGTCCTCTTATTTTTAAAATGTAAGGATTAGTTTTAAAATGTCAGCAGTCTTTCTGAACTCATATATATTCCCTTTTAAAGAGATTTGATCAAAATTCTTAAGTAACTAAAAAACAATTTAATTAATTTTAATAAAATGCAATTAGAAGTCTAAGATATCTGTAGAATAAGAATCAGGTTATTTTTCAAAGCTGACTGTCATGTTACACCTGGAACATCTGTATCTTAATTTTTCTGGGCAAACCTATATATTTTTTAGTTTTAAATGGGAGCTACCCCATCAGTTCTGTAAATTGAACTTAGATTCGAACCAGAAATATTTTTTTTTTGAAAATCAGATTCTAGTTAATGTCTTACAAAGATCATGATACATAATATGAGTGGAAAACATCATCAATACATTTTTGTTTTTAGTTCCGGATTTTGATCCTATGTAATAATATCTGTGTTTTTTAGCAATTTCTTTCAGCTTATCTGGACAAGTTGAGACACAGACTGCAATCAGGGCATTGGAAGCTCTTCCTCCAAAAGAAATTGTTATTAACTTAAGATGCCAAAAGTAGGATGGCTATTCTAGGCCTATACTAGATATAGCATATATATGTTGCAGGTAAAATATTTCTCAAGTCTGAAGCTCAGCTTCAGTGAGGGCAGCAATCTCTTGCCAGCATTCTCCAGAGAAATAGGAGCAATAGCCCATAGAAATGATGTGGTCATAACATATTTTTCTTGCCATTAGAGAAGAGAGCAACATAATATCTGTTCTGCTAGTTTCATAATACCAAAGAGTTTCCTTCAAAGTAGTGGAGGCCAGGGCAAGGTGTGGAGTAAGAACAGACTGACCTGCCATTGATTCAATTTCTTTTTCGTTGGAAATTTTGCATTATAGAATATATATTTTGCTATTGATTTTCTTTGTTTCAGTAAATTCGGAATTTTTGCTACATGCTTAAACTTTTTCCACAGTGATAACAGAATACAAATCAAACACCCTAAACCAGACAACGTAATTCATCAGCTGTTCTGTGTAGTTGTGTCTGAGTGTTAGTAGAAGACTAACTCTTCCAGGCAGCTTCTAACAGATTGCTAAATACACTAGTAACTTGCCTGTTAAAGGTGATATCAAAAAACGCAGAAAAATGTATGCACTGAAACATATTTGTGGTCATGCAAAAAATGAGTAACCTACCGGGGACAGACCTTTCCTCCTGAAAAGATATGAAACGCTTAAGAAGGTTCTATGTTACACGTGAAATTATTGTGTATATATAAGATGTAATAATGTCATCTGTTTTTTTTCTTTTTCCTGTTGATTGACTTTTATAGCTTGCAAACATTATGCTGGATTGTAAATTGCAATAAATTTAATCAAGAATTATTTTATTCAGCCTACTAATGAGGAATAATAGAGTATGTATCAATTAGACATGTCAATTTGTGTGAAGAAATAGATTTACAAAGGGATAGTAGGTAAAAAAAAATCATTGGTATCAATTCACTTCATTATTTTTAATTTGCTGTGAATATTGAGTGCTTCCAACATAAAATCATTCCTCACTTAAAATAAAACAGCTGTACTCCTATCAGTTTTTTCTTGCTTGTTGTTTCTTGCAGATTAGCAGTTGTCATTGGCTTCAGTCTAATGTCATTTCATTAATTTGCAACCATAAATGGGTAAAAAATAATAATAATAAATTTTGGCTTGTTGATGTACTAAGTAATGTGTATATATATATTTTTTTGTTTTTCAGATTGCATTGAAAAAGCAGCAGCACTGTAGCAGCAACTTTGGGGGGATATCAGAACTGTGACAAAACCCCTTTTGCTTCTGTTCTCCATTGCCAGCAAACCAACTGTAGTTGTGAACACTTTATTCATTTTGTCACATTTTTACTACTCTAGAATCCCTTTCTTTTCCCCTAGGCAATTTCTAGTAAGCTAGGTCCCACAGATGTGTTACAGTGTAAATGAGAAGGAGGAATTCTGGATTGGATTGGTTTGTGTCTTGCTTTCAGTGTAGGATCTAACAAGTCCCTCTAGTTCCTTTATTCACAAGTCTGTGCTCTTACTTAGTTTTCCATGATATCGCTGAGCATGTTGGTGGTTTTGAGCGACATATGTAGCTCCGTGTTTGTCCTTATTTCTCTTCAAATAGATCAAAAGACTGACGATAAAAACACATTTCTAGAGAGAAGCATGGGAGCTGCAAAAGCCATTTCTGGAAGCCCAGATGTAAAAATGCAGTATTTAGTTTCTTCTGTTTACCTCTATTTTTCTAGTATTAAGTTTTTCTAGTACTAAGTTCCTTTCTAGTATTAAGTTCTTAATGGCCTCACAATTTTCAATGATTCTACCTTACCTTGCTATCAACTGGCTATTATTTTAATGGAAAGTTTAAAAATATGTATCTTTTCAAAGTTGTGGTATATAAGATGTAAAAATTATGCAGGAAGAATAAAAAATTACATGTTTTATTTTTTTAATAGAAAATAATATTCTCTCTCAGGTGACTGGTTTCGAGAAATGAAGGTAAGATCTACTTCTGACTTTTTTTTCTCCAGCTGGTATTGCAGGTTTCAATACTTTTAGAACCTACTGTCTGAATGCATTTTACCATGGTGTATTTTTTTTTATTACCAACGAGAGCTTTTTGATAGAATCCCTAAAACAAAATTCATGTCTGTAGGGAGACTGAACACATAGGATGTGAATCCTAGTTAACTATGAATTCTCTATTACAAGAAGTAAAAGCTTATGAATATTTTCATCAGCTCTAAAAGTAGAAGCTGACACTAGCTTGTATCAGGGAATTTTAACTAATGATTATTACAGTGCTTATCTGGTAATTTGCTTCTCTGTAACTGGAATCAGTATGCTAAATAGGTGGGAAGTTTTTGTGGATGTCATGCTAAAATCTCATCTAGCCAAATACTTATCTGCATTTCACTATTATTGAAATAATAATAATGCTAATAATAAATAATAGTAAATACATTAACTATTTCTTTTTATGTATTAACTGAATTTAACTAGAAGATTATTGCATAAGCTGAAGAGATTTTAAATTTCTGTTAAATCTGTGATGTTGTTATATAACACAAAAGATTTGTTTGAAAAAAGACTGAGGTTAATAATGTACTTTCAAATAGGTATCTATATATTTTAAAACTAAATTTTTTGAAAATCATAGACATGCCTAACGTATAAATACGCTATGTATAATCCATAACAGCATCTACATTGAGATTTGAGCAAATTAATTTATCCCAGGTATTATATCTGTGCAATCTATTTCATCACATTTGATGCCAATCTTCTTGGGTGATCTTTGGAGAAAGGCTTTTCCCAGCTGTACAGCAAACATAAGAAAGCTTTCAAAATTCTGAGAGAAAATGACAAACAGGAAATTCATATCATAGGATTGATTGCTGAATTTCTTAAATTGTAAATAGTTATGAATTGGGATACTGTTATTTATAAGTAGACTTTGTTTTTAACAGTTAGTATTAACAGTCACTGTCATTCATTTTGTATTTCCTGTTCAAATCTTCTTTTAAGTTGTCTGTGTTCTGTGTCTTGTTAGTGTTGGAATTGTTAGCAATATGGTCTCCAGTTTAATAAATATGATCACTGTTTCTATAGATATTTGGAAAGTTTTACACTTTAAAGGATTATTGCTGTTTAACACTGAAGAACAACAAGCATCAAAAGACGCTTTCAGCACACTGAGAGAAGCGCAAGTTAAAGGATGGTGCTGATGAAATGAGATCGAGGAGGTGGCTGCTGAGCTCCTGCCTCGAGCCCCAATTCTCCGTGGATGCTCCTGGAGATCCAGCTCCTGTAGCACTATGGCTCTTCTCTATTCCCTTTCTGCAAAACTTTGTTTCTCCTAGCACCCGTCCTGAAAGTCCCTGGTGCAGACTGGCAGCTGCTTCTGGGACTGCTGGTCGGGCACCTCGGCACTACTCTTAGTACAGAATCTCAGTTTGGTTTCTCAGTGGAGAACCATGACCTCCCATAAACTTGCATATATTCTTGCAATAGAGTTGTCGCTTCTGCTGTGTGACTGTCGTAATACTAAACTTTAAACTAAATATATTTTGACATTAACAATATGCAAGGTGGATTATTTGGGTAAGGAGCACACTTTGAACAAAATTGTCATAAAGAGAGGGAAGAAATACCTTATTTCTTTTTTTTTAGGATCTTGAAACAAACTCATCTTCTTTTTTTTGTGCAGTAGGCAGTACTCTTCAAATCAAAACCAAGGCAGAAGTTAATTTTATCAGCCACATGTCTTTGTACTTGCCCTGTTTGAACCTTTTTTCTCTATGTGGAGCTATGACTAAGTTTACAAGCTTAGCAAGATCTTAAGTGACATGCTTTATACAGCCAGTCAGTAACACCCTACACACCAATAATCCTTTAGTATAATAAAATATATGTCTTTGCTTCTTTACTAGAAGTTATAGAGAAGTCTCCTGATCATCCAGCTATGAAAAGCACCATGACTGGTTCTGCCCAGAAGCTGCATGAATACATGTGGAGCAGAAAAGTTGCTCTTTATAGCCAGCTGTAAAATCCTTTCAAACTCTGTGAATGTTCAGCCCGAGAAGATTTTCTCACCAAGATACAGATTAGCTTCAGCATACCAGCCTTGAGCAGTATGTATAAGTCAAGATTTCTCTCTAAGCCTACACTTTACTGGTGAGACTCAAAGTTAGCCAGCCCATTTCAGAAGAAAAACAACGTTTGATATCAGTTAGCTGTAACTGAACACGCTCCAGATTTGACAAACGTTGTAACTGGTTGCTTTTGTGTATTTAGCACACAGTGCAAATGCTGTAAAATGTTTTTCACATGATCCAGCATTGCCAGCAGATAATCATTGGAGCATTAAACCAAAAGAATTTGTGTATATCCTACAAGCTGCAGGAGGATAAGAAACTGTAAACAAAAACTAACAGCTGCATTTTTCAGATGATACTATTCCTTCTCTTTTGTTAAACTGATTAATTTTAAAATGTTACTTTTTGTCAGTTTCTCTACAATCTGATTAGAAAACCCTAAACCAATGTGAAAATGCTTTTGTTTCTGTCCTAGTTTTGACTCTGTGAATTTTTTAGAACATTTTCAGTTTAATTATTCACCAGTAAAAATTGCAATTAAACTGAATTTGCAATTGAAACCGCTCATTTTAGTTAACTGTCAAACTTCCTATGGCATTGTGAAAGGGGGGCCTTTATTATTATATGTTATTTTGGAAGAAAAAAGAATTTAAGCAGGAGAAAAATGTTGTATATCTTAGTCCTATCACAATGAGCCAACAACTCGGAGATATCCAAGCAATAAAGCTAGTAACTCTCTAAACACAACGGAATTTGTTCCAGGTGGTGTCTTAAATTATTGGTATACTACAAGTATGGAAAGTATTGAATGAAGTATTTTTTTGCATATTTAATCTGTTTTGTGAATGTGGTTTTCAAATGTAGGTAGAAAGCTAATCTTGCTTTAAAATAATCTTGTGATAATCTAGGGATTGTCTCAGGGATATCTGACATGCCATGTTTTGCAGGATGCTATGACGCAATTTGATGGATACTGTGTATTACATGAGCGTGTACGAATCTTAATATCTCTGTTCCTCGGTTTTAGCATGTGATGTACAGCTCTGTGTACATAGAGCAACTCAGACTAGTGTCTGAGAGTACCCTTTTCCTCTAAGCCCTAGGCATTTTTATCACTGTGCCAATAAAAGGAAAGGGATTTATGGGGTACTGCTTTTTAATTCATTCAATTCTCTGTTCATTGTGAGGTTAATGTTGTTGATCTATTTTTCTCTTGAAACAAATAAAAACAATATGTGCTGACACTGACTTTGACTTTTGACATGGGAGATAGAGGTCAGCGTTTAATTCTATATTTATAGACTACATGAACAATATTATCTGTATTAAAAACTGTTCACTCAGTCCTTGTCATTTTACAACTTAGTTCAGTAGCTTATATCACGCTGAACATTTTCTCCAACTCTGATCAAGGTGCCATCGTTTATAACACTACACTTGAGGGGCTGTCAGCCTTTGTGTTAAAAACACCTTTTTTTCAGGGATTCATAACTAACTAGAAAAATTACACCAAGAATGACCTGGGGCTTTACTTTAAACAAAATACACATTAAAATGATCCCCAAACCATAACCCATAAAACCAACAGAGAACCCAAATAAAGTCAGGAACTAACTTGATTTGGCACTTGTTAATCAATTAATGTGACTTATCTAGCAGGTATAACTCTGCTTAAATATTCATCCATTTCTTTCTTTCTGAATGTTCTTGGCTGTTTATATTAAGAAGCAGTGCTTTTCTGTTCGCTAATAGATGCCTCATGCCCAGACTACTCAGAAGGTGTATAGTGGTGACACAGCGACGTGAATATTGTAGTGAATGTGCATGGTACAGCTGTAGCTGTGTAAGCCCCCTCATCGATGAACATATACTTCCGTAGATCATTTTCCTTCTCAGATGGAAATAAGCTCTTACAAGAAATTCTTTACTTTCAGGAAAGAAGGAAGGACTGTCCTATCTATAGTGGATACAGAAGTAATACGGTTGTGCATGAACCTTCCTTATGAACAGGACCCTTAGTTTCCTGGGGCAGGTAAAAATCTTTAGACTATCTATACTCTTCTGACTTGCAGCGTATAATGATCTTTGCTAATTTTCATGAACTAAGTTCTGTCATAAGTGAAAATTCTTTGTTTTATTCTTGTTTGCAGGACTAAGGCCCTTAGTGTATCTTATGTTCGACAAAGAAACTGGCTTATCAATGCAATCATTATTAACCTGCATTGGTTTTCAGAGTTTATCCAGTCTTCCTTTAGTCAATGTCAAGAAATTTTAGATTAAACTTGTCTTCCAGTGTGAACAGGCAGTAACATTTTCCACAGGTCACATAGACATTTTACATGTATTTCCTTGGTAGTAGTAAGAGTGAAAAAATGGAAAGACCTATATGGTTTAATTTATGTATTTTTAAAATATCTTATCATATGCCATATTCACACACAAAAAAATAAATCAAAATAGCTATTGCAATTTGTAAGTTTTTGAAGTATGTGAGGTTTTATACTAATATGCATATACAGTTGCCCATTCTAACCGCCAAAGGGTTTTTATATTTAAGTAGGGTTTGTAGAAATTAATATGCACTTCTAAGAAATGTCCAGTAAGTTATACATCATTCTTGGAAAGCAGAGAATCTGCCATATTTTATATGCGTCTATCTTAATAAGGGCTGTGAAACCGAAACGTTGATAAATCATGTTACATACCATGCATCTCTGAAAAGTTTTTCATTAAAATGAACTTGTAAAGACTCTTAGTGCTTGCTTCTCAGCAGATGGCAAGAGGTGTTTATTTGCCTCTGCCTTTCTGTTTATACAGAGAAATGGAGAGGACAACTCTGAAGGTTCCGGCTAGTACTTATAGGACTATTTAAAATAGATATTGTTACTGTTAGCCTTAAAAATATGCAGGAGGTTCAGTTATACACTCTTTTTCTAACCAGCTCTACCTTTGCATTGAAACTGTTCCAAATAATGAACTTTCTTGGAAAAAATAGAAATCTAGCTTCCGGATGTGGAACTCTCTGTGACAAAGAGTTTAATGTAGGTTTGGGGGTTTTTTAATAGTCAAATCTTCTATTTTCCATTCTGTTTCTTTCCCTCTCTCTGTCTGATTCTCTGTTAAATAGCTCCTGCTCTATTTCTGGCACTTTTGAACTTTATTTCTCTTTCCTCGTCTTCTTCCCTTCCATCTGTTTGCTAGTTTCATTGTCTCTTAGCTGCCATTCTCCATTATTATATCCTTCAATCTGCAAATCCCCTCCCATATGTGCTCTTGTCCTTCCCTAGGCCTCCTGCCTTTTGATTTTTTCCAGATCTCATTTCCTTTTCACCTGATCTGGCTTTATTCAACTCTGCTCTTGTCTATCTTTCGGCCTGTCCCAGGCTTCCCTTTTTCCTTCTGTCCAGTTGTGAATCCATAAACTAAACAAGACTTTGGCAGACTAAGTCAACAAATGTGGTGTTCAGACCAGAACTTGACAGCTGGAAAAGGAAAAGGGGGATGTAAAAGCCGAATTTTTGATTAGACTGATGTGAATACTTTTTAGTAAATGAAATATTCAATGAATGTAACCTCTTTTATGCTTTCAAAGTTTCTTGCAACAGATTGAGACACTCTGTATTTTATTTAGTTAATATTACTTATTTATTTTATTTGAACATATTCCTGGTATGTTTACAACAGTTTATGCAAAGAATCGTGCTTTATACTGTCTTGGTTATTTGCAAGGATATAACATGTTATTATTTAAATACTTTGGTTGGGTGAACTACAGAAGTAGGAACTGTGCAGATTGAAAATTTCATCAATATAAAATTAAAAAATCGTAATTATAGTTTAGGAACTGTTCAAATTGAAATTTAATTTAAGATGTGATTTGTAGTTAACATTTGTTTCTTCTAGAAAGAAGGTTTAAAGAACTGCCAAATATTATCGCATTTCAAGTAGGAATGGACCAAATGTCAGCTATATTTGCCAAATTCCTCTAAAATTCCTGAACAAGGAATCTTACTAATTTGCAGGCTGCCTGATTTCTCTAATTTGGGTATCTTGCGTCTGTGCTACCTAAAAATGAAGCTTTAAAGTACTGTCGTAGTAATTGACTCATTTTAGTTTTGTTTTGATGGGTTTTTTTCCTGCACTGCTTTATTGAGGAGGAATGCATTGTGTTTGCAGGAAGGCCTGCCCAGTGAGAGTGTCAGCATATTTGTGTGTGTCAGGGCATATTAGGAGTGCATGCACCTGTAAATACTAAACATATTAAGACCATGTTAACCCTGACATGACAGCACCAAAAATAACTATAGACATGCTGAATTTTGAATGAAAGACTAAAAGGCTAATCCAATAGTCGCATACCTTGTCTGCAAATCTTCAATTAAATCACGTCCCATTCACCTGAAACTATTTCAAAATGCCCCCTCTTGTTTTGGATAAGTAAAATTAACAACCCAAAATTGTTTCTGTGATAACAGTGTTTTAGTTACAATTGCCAATTAAAAAAATAATTCCCCAGTCTGAAAACGTCAGACTGGATTACATTCTCTGTTAAAGGAAGAAAAGAAAGAAGCTACTGCCTGGTGACCTTTATTTTGGCAAAAGGCAATAGTAATAGACATTGAGCTCTGTAGAGAGAAATTTCTGCCAGTTAATGTGCACGCTAATATTGCTTTATTTACGTTACCATTTTCTAGTTCAAGAGTGGTGTCAGTGCTACATACGTGATTTCTCTGCATTGTTTTGTAACTGTGGTTGTTGCAGATCCTCCCTCCTTTCCACCCCTTGCTGCAGCCAGGGCCTCGGTGGGTGTTTGGGCATTTCTGCCTCCCGACTCCTTGCCTGGAGCAGGCACGCAGCACATCATGATCCCGGGCACTGGCAGCCCCTGCAAAGGGCTGTTGCTAAAGGCTCCAGCTTCTCTTGCAGCTTCTTCCCCAGAAAACTATCGCTTGGTTCCCCTTAGCGAAAACTGAGCATGTCCTGGATGGGTGCTCTCAGGTTTATGTTTTGTTTATGGCTTGTTTTGTGGCAGAGGTTATTTCTCTTTCTCTTTACAAAGAGTGCACCCTGGGTTGCACTGTCCAGCCAGTCTCTGTGCCAGTTTTGAGCCTCATGCTGGGTGTGGCTGAAACTGAGGAAAGGGCGCAGGAGGGCTTCGACCTCCTCAGATGATGATCAGACTTCTATGACAACAGGAAAAGCTGTCTTTTCTCTGAAGGATCCATTTATGACAGAGAATAGGGATTGGCTCCATTCGTTAAAAGTTTCTGGTTGAAGAAAGGGAGAGATCAACCCTGGAAGTGCAAAGTGACCTTGTCTGCTTTAAAGGGTCTTTCCTGCAGGTTGTGTCTGGGTGCCCTATACCTTCTGAGATTCAGTGCTTATTCTGGTGCTTATTTTTAACATTGGATTTTCACCAAGACAAACTCATTTCACCATCCTGCATCATATAGGAGTTTGAATGGAGTATTTCTGGGATTTTTACAGAGAAGGGGTAAATACATGTCCCTCATGTTAGTATTTCCCTCCTTGCAGACAGAGGCTCTCCTTTAAGACTGCCATAGGAGTTCCCTCCTGAGAGCAAGAGGAGATCGTAATGCACCAAGGTATGGTACAATGTAGATGGCTCAAACTATAACTTCTGTTCTGAAGAGACATGTTTCTTTTGATGCCTCTCTGTCTTGCAATCTATTCCAGTGGCCTTGCTTTTTCAGAGGAGCAGAGCACCTAGAATGAAAGGTGAGCATGTGCCTTCTGAAAAGCAGCACAGTACTTTCCTGGCTGGTGAGCACAGGGACACGGAGCTTGCTTTAAGGCAATTCAGTAATTTCCCTGAAAAAATGCACTTTCAAGAGTAGAAAAACTGTAATGAAATATTATCTGTCTAGAAGATGTTATGTTGCTTGCTTCCTGAGAACACCCCCTAACATGAAATTAACCTGTAAGCATGCTGGTTTCACATCTATTTAATTCAGTTTTTACTCCTTTGAAAGGCAAGAGGGAAAGAAAAGAAGTGACATTAGGGGTCTGGTATCTGGCCACTGTTTGTTATGAAGGTTCTGTCTCCCAGGACATCGTTTGCCCATCTTAACTGGTAATGTTCCTCAAAAGCTCAAAAATCCAACCACAGCAGTGATGAATCTTTGCTGATGGACATCAGATGTTTTGCTGGTGTTTAAAAGAGTCTAAAAGAAATAAAATTTTTCAATCTTCAGCAGAGTTAACAGGTGTTTGTATGAGAGAGGTAATGAAATATTGCCTCAGGTAGGGAAATAGTGCCGTGGAGTACCAGTAAATCAGAATGCTCTTCTTGTTCAGAGCTGACTGAACTTGCTTTCAGTAGTTCAGCATATCTTTGTTTATAAATCTAAATGCTATTGTGTTGTATTGTACTTTGCAGTGCAATAAATTGTAACATTCAACATTAACTGGTCAGGCTTCAGTGATTTTCAGCAGGCTGGTGGCACTTTGATCAATATTGCCTTCTATTTATAGTATTGTTACAAATTGAAGTTTTATTTAAATTAGACAATGCTGAGAAGCTTACAGTAGATCAATAAACTAAAATACAGTAACAGATTTTAATTCATGGCTGATACGATGCTACTCTTTTGTCACGTACATCCTTAATGTCCCCAAAACAAAATCACATTTATGTATACTTTAACAGACTGTTGCTGGGCAAAACTGCAAAACTATTTTAAAGAAGCAAGACTTGTGGCTATGCGATGAGCAGGAAAGATGTTGGAGAGGAGGGAGAAAAACCAGTTTCTGTTTGATTGGGAATTTGGTTTTTGCTTGTTTTGCTGTTTTCTTGTTAAGTACGTCAGTTTAACCCAAAGTATATACAGCACATGCCATATAGATTGTGCTAATGCTCGGTTTCTGCTCACATGTGTTTACAACATATCTGCAATGATAGCAGTACTGTTTTTCTACTCTTTCTCTGTGCTGTGAAATAGACTTTAGCTCACTATGACCTGTCTTATTTTAGAGGCAGATAGAGCCACCAGCTTTGGGGTTTTGATTGGTGATACGACAACCTAACAACTACTGAACGATATTTTTAATATTTTTGTTTGAATTAAAATGTGACATTATCTTGCAATTATTAGAATTTTATTTCTATCAGATCTCTCTAATCACTAGGTGATAACTCACATGTGAGCCACCAACATCTGTGCAATCAGCCCTGGGTGTGTGCATCAGCTAAAG